>NW_028277169.1:9038750-9218125 GCF_051122295.1 Plectrocnemia conspersa
GATTATCACCATTTAAAACATTAATTCTTATTTCTTCAGTTTATATGAAATTCAATAATAATAGTAATAACACAATCTCTAAAAATGAAAAAAAAATATAAACAAGAGAATCATTTAATCTTAAATCGTCGATATATTTTTTTAATTTAGTCTATTATGAATATTAAAAATATAGTGTTTAATATTTCACTAAAAACCCGCTACTTCATATAAAACAACTCAATACTTATGTTGCTGCTTTTTTGAGTACCCATTCGGTTGAAATGCCCACAGTCTCAGGTCACTCGTTGATTTTATCGACCATTTCTGACGTGTGACCTCATTTGGATGGTCTGGACGCTCATCATCAAAAATGCTCGTACAACCGCGTTTAAATTCAGCAGTCCAATATTTTATTGTTGATATCAAAGACGCAGAGTCCCCATAAACATCGTTTAATTCGGTGTTGATCCCATCGTTCGTTGTATTTTCAAAAACAAGTATCTAATCACTGTACAATATTCGATTTTATAAATTTTTCTAAAAATTCAAAAAGTATTCGCTTTCAATAACTGTTGAACACAAACTAAGTGACGTAGCAGGCTGACAATTGACAAGTAGGCATTTAAAGGTTTGTATTTATGAATAACACTATTTTTATGATACTGGTAGTGACATATCTTGCCTAGGCCGACTAATATGGCCATTTAATTCATGTTCGGTATTGCCCCATTGGCTATAAATATTATTTGATGTTTATTTAAAAAATATTTAGATATCATTCGATGTTGACCATATACGTTTTATTTTATGCGCTGGCAACATTAAACTGTTTTGGCAGCTGAAGTGTGGCAACTGTTCGTCCAAGTGTCAGTCTGCTGCACGTCGATTTCAACTCGAGTCGCGATGGCAGCCGTAGGAAAACTTTTAGGACAGCTCAAAAGCCCTGAATTTAGGCAATACTTAATGAGGTATAAATAAACATTCAGGTCAATACATTCGACATTGATAAACATGTAAATATATCATCTCAAGGTCTTGTTATGTATTCCATTCATATTTATAACCATTTTACCATAGGATGTTTCCATCTCGTTTTGTTTACAATCGAATTAGAATATCTATTAAATTTAAAAAAAAAATCGTATTTTTTCTTTATTTTTTTATTTAAATATATGTTTTAAAATTAAATATTATTTCAATACTTGTAAACGATTTAAAAAATAATAATTTTACAAAAGTGTGATCATGGGTAAATTTTTTAAATTTTGGCATCAATCCATGGCCAAATTGATTGATTTGAACCTTGTCCCAATTCTGCGTGTGGAGTTCAAGTTTAATATAATAACATATTTTCAATTGCTTATCTATTTTAATGAGTCATTACATAATATAGTGGGTTATGTGATATAAATAAGAGGGTTCTATGAAAAATTAAAAAAAAATATTTTAAATTAATTCTTAGCCTAAGAGCATTACATAAATAACATTATTATTGATGGAGCCTACCTTTTTTCCTGAACCTAGAAATATCTAAAAAAAAAACATTTCAATTACGAGTCAATTGATGAAGCTCTATAAAATAAGAGAGAAGCCTTTGAAGTTAATTGCAATCAAATTTTGGGGTTGGTGAGACTTATGTTATAGAAGTCCTTGTTGGTATCTCTAAATGCGTGAGTGAGTGTCGAAGTGATCCTATTTAAACCATTTAAGCCTTTCAATCGTATGTCAATTTCAATTTCTAATAAAGCATGAGTATATCTCCCGGGTAACCATTATAAACAAAACCGTTGTGGTCCTTTCCCTTTCGTTTAATATAATCCATATAAGAAAGGCATTTTTATGAGCAAAACAATGATTTTGTGTCTACGACCATTTTACATTATATAAGTAGTGACAAATGTTTAATAAGTTTTGGTTATTGTGATGTTTATGGTGAGCATCTATAAACGAAACGAAAGGTAATGTTTTGGGACCATATCTTTGTTTATGTCATTTTTGTTTGCTCTAAATATAATGATTTCTCTTGAGGGTTTGTTTGTAAAACACCTTTTGTTTAATTGACACTTTCAATTAGCAAAAAAAATTAGAAAACTCAATTAGCTTAAGAACTAGAGATGAATGAAGAGAGAAGCTATTTCCAATCTGTTGTTATATATACAAAATTCCAATGGAAAGAAGTCCTGCCAAATATAATTTTGTATAAAAAATAGTTCTAATAATATTTGTGTTGTACCAAAAAATCTCTTAATAAAAATCTATAGATGTAAAATAAAACTGGTTATAATAATAAAAATAGGAAATTTATATCATATCAAGAAAATTTATGTTTGAAATAAATTTTGTAATATTTATGAACCAAAATATTATTTTGTGTATTACTTATGTGAAGCGAAATATTGCAATAAAAAAAATTATATCATTTTTATAGTCTTTCACCCGAAACGGGTAAAAACCTAAATATCTACATAAAAACCCATAATTTAACAAAACATTGCTAAATATAATTTTATTAAAAAAAAATCCATTTTTGCGTCTTAGCATAATTATTTGCAAATGTACTCTAAATTACTTAGTTTTATTGACATCTGTTATCTTATCACCATTACTCTTAAGTGTTACATTTGTCGATGCTTCAAAATATGTATATTTTTTATGCCTGCTTCTTTCATTGTTATAAACTGAACCAATTGATAGTTAATAATATTCATACGTATGAAGGTCTCTACTTAATACATAGCGTTCGACACTGAATACGTTGCTACATTTATTAGCTTGAGTAAATAAAATAATTAACTGCTTAATATATCTTATCAGATATACACACACATCTATTCCATAAATGCAAAACAAATATCATTCGTTCTAAATTTGAAATTTTACTGATGATCTCCGGCCTTGCTTTTTTCAACAGATTTGTGAGAAGATCTACAAATCTAGAAGAGGTTCATATCACAAACTATGTTTATTTGCTGTTCAAAAAGTTGGCAACTTACCGAATCAAAAAAAAAACAATACCAGAATAATTGTATAATATTAACTTTTTACTGAAAACATATAGATAAGTTTATTATCACAAAACCCATTAATCAGTTCTATTGCACCTAATCTTATTGAATGACCTTCCGCCTTTCAAGTCATTCAGATATAAATATGAAACTATTATATAATAATGATAACTATTACTGAGTATATTCGATGGTAATGTAATTTAAAACATAAATTCTAGTATGAATTATTAGCATATTAATAGATTGCTTTAAATTAAGATGCTTACAAAACAATATTTTATTAATCTAGTTATAAACAAACTATTAACAATATACTTTTATAACTGAAACAAAATATATATATTATAATCAAATTCTTGAATGAGTAAAATGATAATTTTATTTTATACAATTGCCAGAACCCTCAGTTCTGATCTTAGCTTTATCAAAATATAGTTTATTTTTAAATTACTCAATATTCATCCAAGAAGAGTCATCATAAACTTTTCTGCAAATGGTTGTGGGTGGAATTTTTTAGGTTTTATATAAAATATGGCACTGATTTTAACTCAATCTCTTAGTTTTTCGTTAGTAGTTTCATCACTTAAAAATACTGCTGCTCAGTGAGTTTTCTTCACAGTATTTTTAACTACTTAGTGTCGAGAAGAGAAGAATCTGCTGCAGAACTCTTTTAGTCCACGTGTACTTTTGTAAGAGTGGCATACATGCATCATACTACTTTTTTGCTGCATGCGTGATTTGTACTACCATCTGTCCGATGCTCTTCGATCTATATTTATATAAAACTAGTGTCAATTTAAATATTTATATATATTTTTTTTTTAATATATATATATATATATTAAAAAAAATATTTACGTGTTTTTTTCGCGTTCATCTTGGTTTTTGAATGAGTTTCTATATTTTGCTGAAGATTGTCCCATCATCATCAGGAGTTTTCACATTTTTTAGAGTTCATTTTTTTTTATTTCACGCAGGGAAGGATTTTTTATTCGCACTATTTTTTATTGGTTTTAAAGTTAAAAACACGTTAGTTTGAATATTATTACCCTCATTGCTCCGCGGATAGGAGCATACTGAAAAAATATTTATTGATCGTTTGTCGTATTGTTGCAAATGTCGAATCGTTGAAAACGATATACAGCACGTTACTGTTATTATTATTAAATTGTTTATATTTTACGCGATATTATATTTTTAAAAAAAGAATTAAATAATAAATTAAATAGCACTAAGTTTCGTATGGAATTCAAACCTAATACTAAACTAAACCACTGGTCAAATATGTTAATATCTATGAACACTTATTTATTTATGCATCTGGTGAGCATTGAAACTTGTTTTTTTTTCCGGCGCCCAATGCGCGCAGAGATTCTGATTGCCTAATCAAATCAGTAACTTATATAAATAATGATTCAGGGCCCTATCAAAGCAGTTTCTCCTTTCGCACAGTAGAAATGGATCACTGAACAAACATTGTATTTGTAGAGCTGTGAATTCACATGGCCATTTTAAACACATACAAACATCACCTTACTAAAAAAAACAATCACTTCCATTTTTAATCGCCTGTTACCTTCTTTTCAGAATATCCTGTATATATAAGATACCTAATTTTTTTACTGCTTTTATTTTTATATATGAATATAATATTTTTTTTTTATTTAATTTCCAGCACCCATTTTTGGGGGCCAGTTGCCAATTGGGGTATTCCAATAGCTGCCATTGCTGACATCAAAAAAGATCCAAACATAATTAGTGGAAAAATGACTTTTGGTAATTATTTTATTAAATTTATTTATGCAATTTCAACGAATCTGCTTTGTATAAAATTTAAAAATAATTCTACCATTGTTGCCAAAATTCATACATCTGTATAAATCACTCCATTATGCCAAAACATGCTTTTATTTTTGCAGCTCTCTGCCTCTACTCCATGTGCTTCATGCGTTTCGCATGGAAAGTACAGCCGAGGAATTTACTACTGTTGGCGTGTCACGTCACAAACGAATGCGCTCAAGTGACCCAGGGTTGTCGATTCGTCAACCACCACTACTTAGGAGGCAGCAAAGAGAATGCTAATGAAAAAAAAACCGACACGAAATAACTTCCGATATATATTTATGCAAATGTTAAACATGTAGAAAATTTTATTTATTCGTCGACAATCTTGATATTTTTTTATTTAGTTATATTCGCACTTATTCGCGGCGATTTACTTTGTTGTTTTGTTTTTGTTGACCGTTTAGATGAATTGGTACAATTCGTTAGGACGTTAGATGCATAAAAAAAGCACTGTAAGTGCCTAGAAATAGTTTTAATCAAATCGAAGTGTTCTATATTGCAAATGGCGCAAGCTCAAAGCAATTGTATGCTATTTACGTATATAACTTTTACCACTCCTGAATCGAGAGCTGTGTATTTTAAATATAAACGAAAAATATTGTTGTGAACAATTGTATATACATATAAAAATTATATCTGAAATATAATATTTTTTTACGCACATACCTCTTTTATTTATTTCTAGTTTTAAGCATCAAATATTCACAATATTATATTATGCAATACGATAAAAAATTAGCCTGTTTATGAAGTCATAACATTTAAATATTATAAGAAGCACCTGCATAAGTAGTTATGTGTCGGAGAGACAAGACCTGCCATTTTCAACGATATACACTACCAAAACCTGCAACGATGTTCATAGCCCTGATTTAAAATATTGTTACCCAATTAAAGAATAGACTATTTCCTGTATTTTCCATAATGATATTATGGCATACGTTTTTTTAGACTCATCCTTTCTTATTCGTCCGTAAAAAAAAACACGCGTAACTAATCCGTTCTGTTAAATATGCAATGGTGAGTGTATAACTCTTAAATTTTTTTTCTAAACACATTCATTGTGCATTCGAATCTATACAAATCATAATCTGCAGAATTTTTGTTCCTTTTTTTTCATTTGACGACACGAGTTAGTTTTACGGGTGTTAAAAATAAAAATCTCTGGCTACAATGAGACAGAAAAAAGAGCTGTAATTGTCGCTCTTCACTAGGACGACAGAACCTGGCGATATATTGCCTGAAAATTAAATATTCTTAAGACACAGTGGACAGTTATTAAAATATTTAAAGATACATGGCTAAATTGTGATAAACCTTGATCTGAAAGTTCTAGAAATACCTCGAAACAATGGGATCAGCATATTTTAAGTTATAGAAATACAATGCTTACGGCAATAGAAATTGCTTCAAATGAAAGAGTGGTTTTGAAAAAATATCATTCTCAACCGTTCAACATCGATTAAGGGTAGCGAAACTTAGAGGACACATTATTGCCAAAAAGTCTGTATTACGACGAGAAAATGAAAAGAAGAAGTAAGATTGGGTATCTAAATTGCATACTTGAATGTTGGTGCATAGTTTTATGGTGTAATTGAATCAAATCGGAGAGTATTTGTTAGACGAACGTGGGGTTTGAATTATTATTTCTCAGCAGCGGGATTTAAAAACCTCGTAAAAACAGATTTTCAAAAACAAAAAATTTAAAGCAATTTTAGAAGAGCAAGTACTATCTGTGGACAGACATTTAAACAGGCCAGGTTTTATTTTTCAACATGACAATAATCCCAAATAATTGTGCAGGGGGTTTCTACATATAAAAGAAGAAAGAGGAATATTAAAAAATATTATTTGGCCACCCCAAACGCCAGATTTAAATCGAATTGAGCTTTAAGAGGATGAGCTTGATCAGAAAATTCGCCAGCACTCACTATATTCCCAAAAAGCTTGATGGGAACGACTATAGTGGGTATGCTAACATATTAAGCACTATATTGAAAAAGTTAGTTATTAGAATGCCAAGAATAATTAAAGCAGTGCTATATAATTGGGATAGATTTTTTGATAAAAAGGCAATAAAATATTTTTTTATTATTTTGCTTTAAAAATACTATTTTAGATTTATTAATGAACATATATTCCATCCTTCCTACAATCTTGTTGTTTTTTTTATTAATTTATCTAATTTATGTATACTAAGAATATTAAAATAAAATAGTGTGGCCTTAAACTTTTGACCGGTAGTGTATATGCCAGAACGTCGCCTCAAAAGTGGTCATTTCTTATTTGGAACAGCAATTAATATTTATCAATGCAATCAGGTTTCTTCTCGGCAATAGATATTGTGAAAAAACAACCATTATTTTAATCAAAGAATATTGCATAGTGAAAATTTTAACTTATTTATGAAAAATAAACAGAGATATCTGATTTTAGAAATACCATTTAAATGGTGAAGTATAAAGACAATATTTATGTCATTGTTATACTTTTTTTGCTTAACGTTAACTGCATAAGATCATTTCATCTATGAATTCTACAGTAAATGACAAGTACAAATTAAAGGTGCTAGAAATATTTTAATGAAAAACTTGAATCATAAGAAAAACTTTTGAGCTCGGTGTGCCAAAATTCTAAACTAGCTTAACTCTGGTGCCGTGTAATATCTAGAATATTTTTTTAATTTTGTGAAACTTGCAGCCCTAATAAAAAATAGTTATATTTTTAATAAACTTGTTTACTATAAAAGCAAAAACAATCAATATAAATGTTGTTGAATTGCATTTGCATTGCATCTTCAATTGAAGGTTGGTATTTCGCACACTTCAAGCCGGGGCGGGGCCATCATCTCAGCTACAGAGGGGGCAAAAGTTAGCCAGTCAGTAGTCGTTTATTTTAATATTTCGATTTCATTATGAAGTATTTCATTAAATGACGCATTTTTCTCGCCAAATACAAGGTAAGTCCACATCAAAAGCAATAAAATCGTGCCGTTGCCGTCACAGTGAAAACACTCAGGTATCTAGCGTTCATATTAATACTTTTTATAACATTATTATGACTTACAATAAGTGAGAATCGAATAAGGCATATATATCTAAACCAAATTTTGCCCAATAGGAGAGCGCAAAAAACAATTATCCCTTCTCAGAAGTCAAAAATCCACATCAAAAGCAATAAAATCGTACCATCGCCGTCAATCAACGGCTTTTATGTATACAAACATTACATTAAAACCTTGTAATTTTAAGTTCAGTTCATTCATATGAACAAAGAAATCTATAGATAAACATCATTGTGTTAAGGAAATTTTGCCAGATTCTTACCCTCAATAAATATCTTAATTTCTACAAATCTCTTTAACAATTACCTTCAGCTCAGCTACCTCACATTAATGAACATCAGAAGTCCTCCATAGGTTGAATCAATTCCCTGCTTGTGGAAGGTTCGAGCAGCTATTAAATTCACTATTTTTGTTACAACTGACATTCAATCATTTAATTATGTGAATCCTCCTTTAAGGTTTAGTAACCCTAAGGAATGTGACTTTGCAGCTAGTAAGACGCGGGTGGAAACTATTAAAAATGTTATTACATATATTGCGACTACTACGATGGGCGAATATTGTTTTCTACGAGCAGTGGTGGAAAAGCTGGCGCAGAGATGATGTCCGTGGAAGATCCTCAGGGGTCTTGTAGGTAGCAGTGAGTATCTGGAGGCAATTCCTCTTGCTGCGCTGATCGTGTTCGGGCGGCTTAGATCGTATTTTTGCATCTGTCGGTGGGAGCGTGTCTGCCTTGTCAGGGCTGCAATGCTTGCTGACCAATCACAATTATGCAGCGATCATCCAGCCAATCGTTGCACTCACTTCTTAGAACAACGAAATAAGTATACGCTTTTAGAAAGTGACATTTGCTTGATGTATATATCCGAGGTTGAATTGTGTAACGGGAATGTTGTGGCCATACGGAGCGTTTTGTCTTCCGGTGATATGTTTCCGCGACCGTTTCGTAGCACAGAAATATTCATTCCATGCACCAGAGAATCCTTGCGTGTTATTTATGGAGGAACCTTTTAGTTCTAGTCGTAACGAGAGCCTTTGTGTGATCGCACTATTGTCTAGTTTATCCTTATTGATAAATAACTTTTGGTCACAGTAATTAATGCGAGTTTCAAGAACATGACCCCCACAAACGAAGGCCATCTGTGTGGTCCCCCACACTCTTGTTGGTATTTCACATCTCTTCCGACCATATCGGGTGCCGCATCTGTCGTTACTGACACAACTTGACACATATCATTTTTAAAACAACTTTAAATATTCGTACTATTGGTACTGATTGTAACTTTATCAGCTCTTGTATCATTTTTCGCAACTGATGCGTGTCACCTTTGTCATCACTGCAATAGGCAATTTAGACAATCTATTGATATAAAGTTTTTATGGCACATACGAGGTAGGAATACATATAAAAAATATTTTTTAATGTATTTATTTACAATTATATAATACCATATTACACCAAATATGATTTTTCACAATATTCATTGATCCAACGAGACATAATAAAATCATTCATTTATACAAAATATACATTGGAGATTGCCTTATCTTAATAATAACAATATTCCTTTAGGCACTAGTCTTTTATGGGAAGACACTTATTTTTTTAACAATATATGTATATATAAGATATATTAAAATTCATAGAATATATTCAATAAATAGGCACAACGTAGAGCACGTTAATTCAACTAAATAACAACATTTTCTTTATATTAAATACACATTTAAATATAATGGATTCAACGTTTGTATAAGTTTATAAAAATCGTAGTTTTTATAGATTTTACAGAATATATATATTTATTCAAAAATTCATAAACAAAGCATTCGAAAAATCCACTATCAGTCTAAATATTCCGAGATAAATGTTTTAGAACCATTACGAACCGTTAGTCTCGAGATATTTTCAGTCATCCGATTTGGATATCTTGAAAAATACAATTTGTGCAAGACGGACATATTTAATATTTATACAATTAGCGTAGGCTGCAGAGGACAAATTATACAAACAACACAAAACTGACACGTCTTCGTCTCAGTTTTAATCGCTGATAAGTCATTCTAAAATTCATTTTATTCGCACTGAAATCTGCGATTTAAAAGAAAATAAATTTTAACGATGTTAGGAACTGAGTTGACGATTTTGAAGAATTAAAAATCAATAGGCAATCTCTAAATATAATTTTTTAACTTCTGTTATTAGGTTATTGGAAAATTTTAGTACCTCGTGCCTTATTTCAAAATCTCAGATTTGAAACACACTACAAAGTCACGCGTCAAAACTCAAAAATATAAATTAATTAATTAAATTGGGGGAAATGTATTAACCTGACTTAAAAATTATTATTGTTTACAATGTTGGCAAAGATACAACATATTGTCTAAAGCTAAATTATACACTTTTTCCGGTCATATATTGTATTACATCAATAATATAATTTATCGATTAATGATAAAATCAACGGTGGACAAGAAATTGAAGACCTTTTTACTGTCAAAATATAAGAATCTATTGTCACAAAAAATATTACCATTTATTGAAGAAATGCTTTAAACGAATCATCTTCATATAAAACCGACTCTTAGCAGCTAAACAGATTAGTCACTTGAAGAATAACAAATAACAAATCTGTCGACAGTTTTTACTCTCTTCTGTATTTCAAATAAGGTCTTCAATTGCGTATAGTATTAATATTACCGATTGCTCAAATGCACACAGTATACGTTTACGTATGTTTCGTGTCACAATTTAATTGTGTCGCAAATAATATTTACACTAGAGACAAATCACAGTTGTGTTCGAAGAAGGCGACAAATAATCTCGGAGAAGAATGCAGCGTAAATAAAAGAGTAATTGTTAACACAAATCAGTAAAATCTAATTGAATAATAATAAAAATGCATCGACGCAATTTCGATGAAAATAAAAAAGAAACACTAAAATGATTTACTAATTCCTGCTATTCTAATAAAAATACTGAGTATTAGCAAATTTAAAATAATTTCAGAAGAAAAGCTGGCATTTTCCATCAATTAAAGAATCGAATCAATGAGCTATGGCACAATGGAACCAGATGCTCTCCTCGGCATAACAAGCGTGATCGACAATTCGCCCATTTAGTGACAAGTGTAAAAATAGTAACATGAACAGTGAATGACTTCTTAGAGAAAGTAGATGTAAGCCATATTGTTGAAAACTCAATTCCAGACAAGGTAGCTAGATTAATTAATAATTATTACAGCTCACCAATGAATGAAGTTGGATGTATTTCAAATTTTTATATTACTAATCCTTTGGCGAGTCGAAGAAATAAGCCACCTAAAACAACATTTGACAGATGAAGTAAACCAAAGTTTTTTGAGCAGGAGTGACCGATGAGAACCGGGAATGGCCGAGCTGTAGGATTAAGTCAGTGTATAGATAGTTACATTACATCGTGAGTATTGAACTATGGCCAAAATAATTATAATGAAAACCACAGGATATTAATCTAAGGGTATGGACACATCGCCATTGTTAATAAATATATTTCATTTAACACACTCTCGACCATTCGCCAGATCCAGCGAGGATCCACTACATTAATATTACATAACGATAATAATAATGTTAGTTTTTACACTTGTTCATTTACATACCGTAGCTGTAATGCTAAAAATATTGAATGCAATTTCAAATGCTTTATATTTACATATTTATTAATTTAATATAATATAAACCTGAATTTTAATAACATTTTCAACAATACAGCTATGATATATATAATACATCATAAGATTCTCATTGACAGTGAAATTAGATTGGAAAAACGCATACAATAAAACCGTAACGACAGCACATCCATTGAATAAATAATAATAAAAAAAAAAGTAAAATGGTATTGTCAAAGCAATGCACATATAAATAATGTTTAATAATACTATATTTATATACATTTTATTTAAATATATTTTCTATCAAAAGAGAATTTCACGTATATATGCAAACAAATACTTAATCACATAAAATTGAAAATTTAGACATTTCTTTATGTATATTTATTAACTCTATATATATAACTTAAAATATATCTAAAAAAATATAGCAAAGGCACCAAACGATATAATACAAAATACAGATAGTTCTTATAATATATACATATAAGCCAGATATAAAGTATGTTTCGTGTGAATCATGAACTGTGCGATCTTCAAGCAACGTCACTTTAAAAGGTCCAAATAACTTTACCTCTATAAGTCTATATTAATAAATAAGTGATCGAGCACTTTAAAGCTTCTAATATTGTTAAAAACGATTATTAAATATACACAGCCACTAGACAACAGTGATGGTAAATTGTATTGCCAAAATGTATCTTTGCAAGAAATCAGGGGCGAAATACTATATGACGAAAGCGTAAGCCATAAGAAGTTTTTAATATCTCAATGCGAAGATTATACATATACTGGTCCCTGATTCTCTTTATCGTCCAAGATGATTCTGCTACCGTATTCGGGTCCGCCGTCGACGAAAAATCTCCTAAACGTGAACTCGAAGAATCCATGACTGTTGTTCAGCAGTTCGTTGTCGGACTTGTTCGAATCCGAACTGCCCGAGTTGCGCAGCTTATCCGGGTCGATCGGATCAAAGTTGGACGTGTCGGTGGGGAATTCTATTTTGGGTATGTACGGAGCGTCCTGTCCACGCAGCCCTTTGTTGAAATCGATCTTTCTAAAGAACGGATGGCTTTTGACTTCGTTCGCATCTTTTCCGAGACGGTTCTCCGCACCAGAACATAATTTGAGAATAAGATCGGTGCTCTCTCGTGACAAATTGGCCGATTTCGGAATATGCAGAGTTGTCTCCCAATTTATAACCTGAAAATAAAAATTCAGTAATAATTAGTCTCGTTCACTAAGATAAGATACGACAATTTATATGAATGGTTTTTTAGATCTTTATTTTTTCTTTTTATAATTTTCTTGGGAACTCCTTTCTCATCCACCGTATTCTTCAGACATTGCTCCAAATGACTATTGTCTATTTATACCTCTACAACAAATAATTTATTGCTTCCAAAAATACTTTATTTTTTAATCAGAGATAAAAAAATATTTATGATATGGAGAATAATTGTAGAAAAATATTGAGAATATAGAATTCAGAAAAGTATTACACGTTTTAATTTTTAACTCATTTAACCCGCACCTTTGAAGTCGCAAAAAATTATGGAACAACCTGATACTAACACAACATGTATTTTAATTTAATTGGAATGAAGACAATTTTTCGCCTAATCTCTATTCGTTCGATTCTATAGTCTATTTTTTTAAAACAGTCAGTCGACAAACTTCAAAAATATTCATAAATAAAAGCATATAATTGTTGATAATATTGTTAACCCTTTACTCGCCAAAGACCTTTTCAAAAGTTTTTCAGCGAATTTGTCAATAATTACGTTTGAATTAAAACCAAGGGGGAAAACACAGATTTTGATATATACAATAGTAGACCCCCCAATAACACGGTAAATTGGGGATCTACTATTTGAATGCCCGTTACTTTATGTGTGAGCGAGCCAAAGGGAGAATATCTCACCACAAGCGTCTGATTCGTACGTACGTATTACAAAAAACTGTATGAGTATTTTCTAGTTCCCAAAATAGCACGTTCCTAATTTACCGTGTTATAGGGGGGTCTACTTCTGGTGTATATTGCACAAAAATCATGAATTTAGTTAACTTAATTACTTCAAAAATTAAAGCAATTTTATAAAATAGTAACGATTTTTAATAAAAATCATAACCATTAATGTTGAATGAATAGGTACTTGGTCATTGAATAAGAAATTGATTTCTTTTTAAAATATTATCTGATATTACCAATAACAAAAATATGTTTCCAATAAACTATTTAAGAAAAAGCTTAAAAAAAACGTCGAGCTTACCTCGAATTTTTTTAGCCAGAAAAATGCGTGTCATTTAATTAAACACTGAATCTTATTGAAATAGAAATATTATTGTCGTCAAAAAGTCACTGGTGTTTCAAAGGTTAAATTGCGCAAAATTGGTTCCGACTGGTCAAACTGTAATTTTCCGATCGCAAAGGGTTAATAATATCCAGTTGATAATTGTATAATTTTCGAGCAACAAAACCAAAAATATTTATCCAAAGGAAAAAACCAACGACACAGTTTAAGAAAGCATATAATTCTACATATTTATACAATACTAACTTTGAGCTGAGTTTCGTCGGGAGACGAAGCCGAGAAGGGCGGCGATCCAACGAGCATTTCATATAAAATGACGCCGACAGACCACCAATCGCATAGCTGTGTATAACCGGTACGTTGGAGAACTTCAGGGGCTATGTAATTCGGAGTGCCGACCAAAGAATGCGCTAAACATCTTTGATGTTCCTTTTTTCTTCTCCATTCAAGCGGCTTCATCTGTCGGCAACGACAACCGCCATCGCGCCACTCCCCTTCGGGCTCCATCGAATCCTGCCGATTATGCTCCCCTGCGAATAAGACGTCTACAAAATATAATAACACATTATCGTTAAATCAAAATATAAATCGACCACAATAATTCACTAACCGCTTCTTTGATAATATTTAGAGTTGTGAGTCCATCGGAAGCCAGTGCACAATCCAAAATCGGTGAGTTTAATATGTCCATCGCGATCTATCAAAATGTTGTCAGGCTTAATGTCTCTGTGGATGAAACCCATTTTATGAACACTTTCCACAGCACACGTGAGTTCGGCTATGTAAAATCTAGCCAGATTCTCCTCGAATATTCCTAACTTTATGAGCAAAGACATTAAATCTCCACCAGGTATATAATCCATAACAAAATATAAATTATCTTTATCTTGAAAGCTGTAATACAATTTGACGACCCATTCGTTGTCTGCCTCTGCTAAGATATCTCGTTCTGCTTTGACGTGAGCCACTTGGTTTCGTTTCAAGACGTCAGCTTTACGCAGCGTCTTCATGGCATACAGATGTTTAGTGTCGATTTTACGCACTAGCGTCACCTCGCCGAAAGCGCCCACTCCAATATGCTTGATCTGTGTGAACATAGACTTGTCCATTTTGGCTCTTTTCAAGCGAATGTAATTGGACTCTTTTTGCGACAGCATTCTTCTCATCTGACATTGAGTTTCATAGCTTAAGCCTATTTTGTTCATCTCCATTTCCAATTGCATCTTTCTGTTCATGCGTTGCTTATATGATTTGATTACATTTTCAACATGCTGCTCCATGAAGAACTTGAACGCTTGAGGTGAGTAATTTCTGACTTTAGAATCTCGCCGTTCGTCTTCCTTTTCTTTAGTCATTCGCTTCCGTTCAGGTATCGGTGATTGGTGACGTATTTTTTTATAAGGTGGGAGATTCGGCCGCATTTGATCGTTGCCGTTGACGGTCAAAGCTTTATTTGCAACGCAAGACGAAGGCATCGGCGGTAGAGCCGGAGGTATGCCATCATTATTTGAACTGCAAGCATAATGGGGATTTTGACATCCTTCGTTCGAGGCACTTTGAGGACTTTCAGATCTAGAATCGGCGTTGTTAATAGAAAACTTTTTGGAGATTGCTAAATGTGAAAGTTGAGAATTGACTAACGGTCCGTCTTCTTGATTTCCGTAAGGCGGTGGAGGAAGTTGATGATGGATTCCTCTCTGCACGGCCAGCGCTTGCATAGTGGTGGCGTAACTCGGAGGTTCCGTGGTCGGAACGTTCGGATTAGAATTCGAAGCCGCAGAAGGCATGTTGGTGGTGTTGGGAGATGGCGGCTTCGGACTGACTGAATATCCGGATACGTGATTTTGCTGTATCGATTGCTTTTGTTGAATAGAACTGGCGTACGAAGGAGGAGGCGGTTGAGGCGACGGAGCTGAGCACACTGGTTGAGGCGCAACCGGCGCAATGGCCGTTTGTAATATAGGTTTTTGCACTTGAGTACTTTTTACAGATTGCATTATAATCGGAGGTTGAGTTTTCGCCTGTCTAGCGCTCCACGCTTGCAGAGGCGTAGGTCTAGCCATAGGCGAAGACGTTCCCATGTTTTGTGAGAACGTAATAGGACTAGGTGAGCCGGCGGAATTTCCTCCGGAATATATACTAGAAGATGGGCTTTTACGATAGTCTTGTTGCGACTGAGTCGGGCTTTGCCTGTTTTGAATCGAAACAGAATAAGGCGGAGGAGGAGGAGGGCAACCGGGTATCGAATAGAGAGGAAGCAATTCGGGAGTATTTGAGTTTGATTGATATTGAATACTGAGCGCTTGCATTTGTTGGTTGAGTTGTTGTTTAGCCTGGGGTCCGTTCTGGACTATCATAGGCTGTCTTCCGGACGACGAAGTCGTCGTCCCGGAACTCACGCCGGAGGTGACAGGACTGGCGCCTCTGGCCGGTGGTACCGGAGGCGCCGGGGGCATTCGTTTTAACAATTGTTGAACGGAAGGATGCATCAAATGCGGAGGGGGCGGAGGCGTCGACGTGCATCTCGGCGGCGGGGGAGGAGGAGTCTCGCCGAAACTAGAAGGAGAATATTGCCTCGTCAATTTTTCGTGCGGATGAGATAAATCGGTCAATCTCGGACTGTCAGAACGGGAACTTCCAGCTCCCGAATCTAACGCCGGACTGCCACGGTGCAGATTTAGCTCCCTTTCTAAACTAGGTTTTCTTATAAGCTTATTGCTCGATGGACTCAGTCCGGTGCCTTTGCGGAGTCCATTGTTCGAGTCTTGTTTC
This sequence comes from Plectrocnemia conspersa, assembly GCF_051122295.1. NCBI lineage: Eukaryota > Metazoa > Arthropoda > Insecta > Trichoptera > Polycentropodidae > Plectrocnemia > Plectrocnemia conspersa. The sequence goes on from NW_028277169.1 coordinate 9,055,393, forward strand.
AATAAAATATCAAGCGCCGCATCATAGCGACCGCCCACATATTTTAACGCCTTTAGTGCGGTATCCTTAAAATAAAAATATTATATTAATAAAAGATTAACATATAAATTAAATTAATTAAAGACCTCATTAAAAAAACAACCATTACTACAAAATCAAATTTTATTCATGAATAATTGATGGTTTTTTAAGCCTTTTAGTTATATACTTTTGCTACCTTGACGAAAATTAATACAACCACCATCATTAAAAAAAATCAGATACCTGTTTAGTTAGGGTTCTCAATCAAATATTCGAATTATCCGCCGATTTCCTACACAAATATTCTATGCGATACAGAATTGTTAGTTAAGCGATCCATTTCGTAAATGTGTTGTTGCAAACTAGCATTTGAAACTTTTAACAAGCGTGATTATTGACAGCTGTCTGATTTACAGTGCTAAATATTTAAAACAGGAACATTTTTATTATTTTATTTTATACTCAAAGGTCTTCAGCCCCGCAGCTATGGTTCTTTATCGCATATTCGATTATTCAAATTATTTGCTTGATTTTCAACTATACGAATATTTGTAAAATATTGGTATATACTACCTCTAATGAAATTTAAAAAATATCTTAGAATGAAGCAATTTGTATAGTCGTTTTTTCTCTCAATATTCCAGAGTAACTAGTATAGCTCTACCATCAATGATTCTTTATGCGCTTTTATCTTATTTCGAAATTCGAGACAGTGATACGCTCCTTCTCAACAAAAAAAGATTTTAAATGCTTTCAAAAAACATTTAAGAACAGAATGTTTGTGGCGGTGTTTACTATGACCGAATTCGTAGAATTCATTCGTCGAAAGAAACAAAATGTTGGAATGGCCTACCCTTTATTATTGTTTAATGCTTATTTCAAAAACAGGTGTACGTGGCAAATTTTCGTAAAATTTTTGCAAATCTGCACAAAACAAACGTCAATATGGATCCGATTTTTATTCCTAACATTATTAGCCATTGTATATACAATAAATTCAATAAAATTATATATTTAATATGTTCCATCAATTTTGCTGAATTAATTCAATCGCAGCTGATCTAGTGATTAAATTTACATGCAATTCCTCACAAAACAAACGATGAAACGACTCCGATCTATAGTAAGTTATTGGGCATAAACTCGAATAAAATTATGTATTTAAGCTAATTTTGTTTCTCACAAACTGTATTTAAATGAAAAATAAATGTTTTTTTCATTGTGAAATGAAAACATGGAGAATTGAAACAATCATTTTACCGTGATTCAATATGACTTCGTAAATTAGCTATTAGTGAAAGAGCACTTTTGGTAAAACCTACGATAGGAATGGTTCATTCTTTATTATTATGGATCTTGAAACACATGCATCATATTTTCTTAGATTTCGTTATATAACGAATTTTCGTATTTATTCATTTTGAGATACAGAGGGGTACATTTGCTTACTCTTAATTTTGCCATAGGCATGTGTCATTTGAGTTAAAATAAAATTCACCGCGTCTCATTATTTTATGTAAACAACATGCACGGAAAATACAAGAATTTTCTTTAAAAAATTTAAATCATATTTGATTTAAGTGATTTATTAAAATATTTAATGCATTTTTTTTAAATGTAGCAACATTGATATAGATCCTAGAACCCGCATAAGATCAGCCACAGTGAAAGGGTTAATGATTAATTAAAATAATTATTTTTTAATTAAATATTATTTTACATTAATTGGTTCAATATATAAATATCAGTAGAAACCAAGAAAAAATAACGAATATTATTATATAAATATATTCAATATTCGAATAGTTGATAACCACTAATAATTTATTGAGAACATTAGCTGTAGTGCTCAGGGGTAAATGACATTTTTTTAATTATATAATATATGAGTATTTAAATAGTAATTCTAATAGGTTCGGCAACTAAAGAGTTAACAATTTTATATAAATTTCAATAGAAATATTTTCGGTAGTTCTTTGTTGAAATGGTTGTTTTCAAATAAGGTTATCGATTGTTTACCTCTTCGAATCCTTGAGCGAGAAGCTGACCGAGTGAGTTTCTAAGCGCATTGTAGTCTCCGGAAGCGGAGCTGACGCCCGAACTGACGGTGCTGGCGGCAGAAGAGCCAGCCTCGCGCTCTAAGCTGTTGGCGAAAGGCAGTAACGAATTTCTAATCTCCGCTAAAGCTTTTTGATGGTATCCTGAGGAACGCGCGGCTGTCTTACTGAGCGGCGGCGGCGCGCCCGGGTTCATGGCCTTCGCTTCACCCCATTCCCTGCCGCCGCACCTAGCCCCGCATCTGCGTGCACTCAAGCTTTTGCACTTTTAACCGTAATAAAAAAAGAGCCACAGTTCCAAAATAAGGCAATTATCAAGTCTATGTATAAAATTGCACTTAAACGTGTCCTTAAATATAATCCACAAATTTTATAGGCACTTTATTTCTTCACTTCGCACTTTATTTCTTCAGACGAATCAACCTGGAATAAAAAAGAAATACTTATTTGAGATGATAGTAGTGATTTTCTATATATCTAACTATAATAAATTATGATACATAAAGCTCGTATTTTTTGGGTCAGAATTTATATTACATGGATCAGAATTTATATAAAGAGGTAAGAATATAAGCAGCCGGAATAAAAATAAGATGGTCAGAATCATTTTTTTCAGTCGGCAATAGTGTTATCGAATAGTGTGGTTATTGCTATAACGCTGAAGATTCGTCCAATTGATCGATCTGTCATTTGCATATCGGCAAGGTGGATTTATTAATAAAAAAAATTATATCCAATTTTTATTTTTCTCTTAGTGTGATGACCACAGGTGTCGCCATAGTCAAACAATTTGGCTTGTATTTATTCCAGCTTCATTCGCCGCTCTGAATACCTTCACGTCATACATACAATTAAATTGATATGTTGCAGATTCGTTAAGTTATTCATGGGATGTTCAATGTTCGCTCACTACCGCTAGCGCGCACCTAGCTTATCAAATAATTTAGGTGCGAGCGAGATATGTTATAAAATATTTTTTTATTTTTTTTAATTCACACGATCGTCCTATATTTTTATTCTGATCATTTGATATTTATTCTGACCCTGAAAATTTTAATTATGACCATTCATTATTTTAATTCTGATTGTCTTCTATTTTAATTCTATCCTATATATTTATTCAGACCATATGTTATTTTTATTCCAACCATTTGATATTTATTCTGACCCCGAATAGTACAAGTATGGCGATTCATTATTTTAATTCTGATCGTCCTATATTTTAATTATGAACGACAAATACTTTTATTGCGATGGTATACTATATTTATTCTAACCATTTGATATTTTTTGACCCTTAATAATATAATTATGATCATGCATTATTATAATTCTAATCGTGCAATATTTTAATTCTGATCCTCCCGTATCTAAATTCTAATTGCCCTATATTTTTATTCTCACCATATGCTATTTTTATTCTGACCATTTGATATTTATTTTGACCTAAAGTTAATTTAAATTCTAACCACTTAATTTGTTGCCTTAAATATAAGAGATTTAAAATTCAAGTTAGTATGTATTATATAAAGCAAAATTCTCAGAATGTTTGTAGATTTTTCGATTTTACTTTACAAGCCGATTACTTCATAATGTGTAATTTTTAAAAAACTCTCTTTAACTGTTTAACCGATCAGTTTCTTATTATGTGATTAAAAATAATATATTCTGAAAGGGCAGTCAAATTTGTCAAATTTAATTTTTTAAATTCATAAGTTCATAAAATAAACAAAATGCAGAGCAAATGACTATAAAATTGGTCACGCACTGGATTTTATGATGACATAATATAATGTACAAGTCATCCCTCACATTGAAAACACTTTTTAAAATTTTTGCGTCACGCTTGTTATGTATAAAATATAATTAAGATGCCTTTAGGCGTCATGCACAGTTAAGAGCAGATGACGCATATATGCGTCATTTGACAACTACCAACGTATATTTCAGGGATGGCATCAATACACGCTATTTCGAAAATCGGCAGAACGTGGTGGAAACCTATATGGAAACCTACCTTCATAAAATTTAAAGACACTTAAAATAATATAAAATAGATGTGTAAATTTTTTGGATTATTAATTGTCAAGACATATTGGGTGCATAGTTTGTTTGACAGTCAAGTATTAACGATGTATCTTGTTACGTTCGACAATTTCTTTATTATGATGATGACGGAGCAATGAATTTGCATTAAATTTTGTTTTACAAATAGAATAAAGCGCAGTGAAGTGGTACAAAATGTCAGAGAAGAATATTGGCGAGTATGCTATGTTTTTTAGAGAGCTGCAAAGACGTCCAAAATTACGAGAGGGGCAGTCTAGCATTTCCCACTGGTGAAAAATTTTCTTCTGAAATAATTTGTATAAATTTTTGTAAGTAATTTTTTTCTCAATAAAAAAGCGACCGAACTTAAAAAAAGTCATTTATAATTGTAAAAAATGTTTTTTTTTTAAATAAATTGGACCCCGGATAACAGAAAAGGACGCTTTACTTTAACAAAAAAAGGTTGGATCTATGAATGACACATGCTAAATGTATTATTACGCCACTTCACATTCAAAACAATGAGTCTGGTTCCACCTTGAATCATTTGTATTGGTCAAATGATCGAGAACTGATAAGGATGTAAAGTCTTTCCCATTACTCAATAATATACAGGCATTGTAGTACTCGATCACTTATACCTGGAACTTGATCACAGAGCTACCACTTTCGTAGTTATACCAAATCGACCATGATAAGCAACCGCTTTCACTTTGATAGTCTGATTTGGCTCAGCTGAGCAGTTATTCCAAATCACCTCGAGTTTAACTTTATTTTCAATATGACTTGAATAAATCAGTTAGCTATTGTATATTAACAGCTACATCAGCAAAAAATATAAAATATTAGGTCATAGCATTTAACTAAAAGTTTAAAATTAACATCCAGTAAAATTTTGACTACTGTCAACACAATAATAAATAGCAAATACAAACAATATGAAAAAGTATACATTTCCATGGAGACGAAATGTTGATACATTTTGCGATATTGAAGAGACTGACAGCAAACGTCGCTTATAAGATTCCATTTAGAAATTGACATAAACCATGAAAATTTAAAGAGCTGTCGTCGATCTCGACGAGGATGCGTTGTTTAGCATCCGTCAAAATTACGAACGACACAAATAAACGGAACGAGGATAGGAAGGTCGCCCGCGAACCGCGTCGACGGCGATAGTGACATTTCGATAGGGTAAATCCGACGGCACAAAGGGGGCGCGAGCGGAGGCGCTCAGGTTTCTCGACGCGCCGTCGAGGTCGCGACGGTCCGAGGTCTGCGGGCCGACGACCCCGAGGCGCCCCCTCGCGACTCTATCGTCCCTCGGATAGGCGATACTCACAGTGCGGGGGCGGAGGCGCGGTGGCGGGGGCGGAGTCCCGGCGCGGCCCCCCGCGGCCGGCCATCTTGCCCGACTGCCACATTCCTCGACCGCGTTCGCGAACGCACGGCGCGACGACTTCGCGAACGCACCTTTTCGCGCGATGCCGTCAACATTTTCACTTTTTTCATTTATATTCATCGATAATTTTAAACAAATATCAATAATCATTAGTTACAAGTTAAACGAATATTTAAAACGTAAGAACTTTTTTACTTCATTGTACAAAAATATTTGTACAATGTTTTTCTATGAACAAAATTTACAATAAAAGACCAGTGAAAATGTCATATGTATTTGTAAAAATACCAAGATTATTACAAAATCGCTGTAATACGTAATAATTATTGTAATGTAAGTACTGAAATATGCGAATGCATTGGACATCTAGACTAGCGTTTCTCAACCAGGGAGCATGTTCACAAAGAAAAAAATACATTTAGGGAGAGCGTAGCCAACTCTAGAAAGAACATACAAACATAAAATTCAATTTTGCATATATTTATGTAATTTTTTCTTAATAAAACTATAAAAAATAATTTCATTATTTATTTTAAATTGTGTTAATAATGACAATAACTAAACACATACACACTGTACATATGTGGCCAACCTTTCAGCAGCCGGGGCAGATTTTGAAAATGAAATTTCTTGCCGGGCTGCACAATCAATTTTTATTATTATTCAAAGCAAATAAAAATATATCATTCGTATAAGACGTAAAGTGTTCACTGTTGCCTAGAATAATAATTTTAGTTAATATCAGTGCAAGTATTTCAAAAAAAGACTGTTGTCGCGATTTTTTTTTGTATGTATGAAGTATGTATGAAGTATGACAACAAAATTTCAAACTCTCGAAACGTAATTTTTTCACTTTTTCTTTAAGGTACTGAGCGATATTATGCTCTTGAATTAAATAAAACGAAACTAATGTGAAATCAACATATTTTTTAACTTAGAATTACATAATTTTACAAATAATAAAAATAAAAATTGTTGACGTTGCTACTATTCGCAAAGAGCCTTTTAGGCGTTTTCTGATTTGAGATTTAGTGTGTTTTAAGCGACTAAAAAGTGACTTACATGTGTAAGTATTACGAAAGAGGTAAATCGTTTTTAGAGCAGATTTATAAATTCCGGGATATTTCCTTTTGTTGTTATATTTTTATAAGAGTCTTTTATTCTAATCTGGTGGAATTTTTGTCTTAACTGCGTATAACATGCTAAATCACAGTGTTTCATTTGTAGATCCCCTGGTAGTAAATTAACATCTACCGAGAATGATGAAACAAACGCGGTAAAAAGCACTCGATGTTTTTTAAAATCGTGAAATATGTTTTCAAATTAAAGTTTCAAGTTGAATATCAACGAGGCGTATTTATCCGCTGCCGCATGTGTGGCGTCGGTTTGCAATAATAACGTAAGAAAGTGAGTAAAGATTTTTTCTTTATCTGTTGTTCCCAAATCCCGAGTTTCATTTCAAATGCGGACATTATATCAAATATTTTGTTAATAAGTTGTTGTTTACCCCGTATACAGATATTAACAAACTAGTTATATCAATGAAAAACTCCGGATTTTGATTTCAAGCTCTGGGATACTTTTTGGCTTGCTTGCGAAGAATGATTGTATTTCTTTCTTTGATTCAATCACCCTTTTCCACATTTTTATTTCTTTTTATTCAGAATATTTATATATATATATATATATATATATATATATATATATATATATATATATATATTTTATTGAATCAGCAATGTGATGCACCATAACAATTGTAGAAGATGAATTTTGGGACGCAAAATTGATTGTTTTTATATTACATTAGAGACATTCGGCTATGAATTATGAAGTGTATGCAAAAAAATACTTCGTCTTTACGTTTCGACTCCCGATTTTAAGATCATTATCTCGATCTTACGACTGTTTTATTGATTATTCTGTAATAAATAAAAATCAAATATCTATAGATTTCTTTTAAATAGAAATTAGTTTTAGGTTTTAAAGTCAGTCATAGAGAATGTATTTAATTTTCTGGAAATATTGTGAGGTCTATGCAAAAGGGCTTAATTCTTAATTCACACAGCTATGTGCATTTAATTATGTATCAAAGGCTTAGTGTCATATTAAAATTCAATCTAGGTAAATTATATTACAAATAGGTATGCCTGATGATTTTATTTTAAAATATTTTTTTTAATTTTTGTAATTGTAGTATTTTCTGAATAAATTGAAGCGTAATTATATTTTATATGCTGAAATTTAGTTTTTTCTTTTTTTCAAAGAGAAATATTTTTTGTTAATATCGTTATATGATCTTTATTACTTCAACAATAAAATTTAATATTTTTATATATTTAGTGCACTTAACGGCATTAAATGCATATTTTTATTATTGCCGTCGCAATATATAATATATTAGGACCAAAACGTATATATCTAAATAAAGTAGACATGACATCTGATTGAAACATAACCTAAAATTAAAGCGTTTATCTTTACGATTGCCGAATATTTTGTTAATTATTTAGCACATAAAGGAAATAATGCTTTATATCGATCCATATAAATGAAAAAAGATAATAAATAGTCTAATTGTACCAAAAACATAGCGATGGGCATCTTTACGTTTTTATTTCGACCATTTAAAAGTTTCAACATCGAAAGCAGAACCTTTAGGTTATTAGATAAAGCGAAACCGATCCCGGCGCCCAAGCATAAAGCCAACATAAATGAATTACAACAAATTCTAAAAAGTAAAACGTGTTATATAATTTGCGCTTTTTGTATATTAATCTTGTTTCTTTTTTAGAAAACCCTAATCTTGCCAAGGAAATGGCTACAAAAAGCATTCCACTAGATGATCGATTAAAAAACGTTTTCGTATCGTCTATCGATCCCAGCGAAATTCATGCCGCGGTATTTATATTTGATTTTAGAAACAAATAACTTTTATTGATTATTGTATTTTTACAGGATAAAAAAAGTAATAATAAATTGCCGAAAGACAGAACTCCTCCATCTGATTACGAATTTGGATTCAAGGAACCGGAATTCATCATTCCTGGTCGTCTAAGCCTACGTGGTGTTTTTGAATTATTCTCTTTATATGAAATGTCAAATAGAAAGATCGATCACAAAGAATTGGGAGAAAAATTCAACATAAGTGCTGAATCTGTTGGTAAATATATTGCTTGCATTAATCATTTTTTGCGTACCCGCTGCTAATGTCAAATATTATGAGTTTATAGGACTCCTTGTTAAGTATTATGGCTGCTTTGAAATGCTGGAGACAGTAAAGAGTAAGCGGACTGGAAGAGAACAATATATACCATTAAAACTATGGGAGGGTGAACATAAGAAAATATCTGAATAATAGATTTAAAATAATTTGTTTTCAATTAAGTAGAAAATATATTGATTATTGATCATATTGTTTTTTATTAATGAAAAAATATAATTTTACATACTAGATCCAGTCATATAAAATAAATCAATTTTAAATATAATAAATAGTTCATTTACATAAACAACCACATCTTTTAATTTCATTAAAAAAATAACTTTCGATTTGAACCAGCTTTAACTTTACTAAATTTAAATCCTGGTCTAGTAATACAGTAGTCTCTGTTATTATAATAAATTATTCACTTCCACTATTGAAGAATAAAAAAGGATTGTACAATTATAAGAGATACAATCTTAGAACAACCAAACAAAAATTGATGTATTACGTGAGAAGCAACTAAAACGTTTATTATTATTACAAAAGATCGCATTTATACGAATGTCTATAGTATGAACTTTCAGGTTTGTCTGTCCCATCTCCAAATGGTGCCGTCGTCGCAGACGCATATCAAAATGTTTCCGTCTTTGCTCAAAGAGGTTTGCCGGATAGGAGATATACATTTTGGATGCTGCAGAGTAGAAATACGAGTGTTGATAGGATCGTTTTCGTCCAATTCCCAAACCATAGTTTTTCCTATTTGATTTCCAAGCACGATAGTCTAAAAAAAACAATTTACAATCATCAAAATTAAATAAAACTAAAAATTTTTGCCAAAAAAATAACTCGATCTATATTTATTTATGAAATTAAACGCTGATTTTAGCTGTATCGTTAGTTTCTTAGGTAGATTTTGATAAAAATACTACAAGCTAAAATATATACAAAAAAAAAAACAGTTTTTAAGCTATCGATTTTTAAAGAATGATTATAAAAAAGTTGAGTGGTACTCAAATGGATAATGATAATGAAGTTGATTTCGCCAACAAACTGTCCACTAAACAGATAATAAAATTGAAGAGTAAGCTTGTGAGAAAGGTTAATATGGTAATCTATATACAGATTACTTGAGCGCATAATTTATTGCTATAATTAATTTTTGATTTTTTAATTATTTTAAATAAAGCATTTTGCCCAAAAACTTTAATCTTATGAATTGATTTTAATATTGATATTTTTTATAGCGTATATATTTTTTTATTTATACGGGTGATTTATTAAAAGGATTGCTCTATAAAGTTTGTCTTTACTTAGTTTTCAGTTACATATGGTGTTAAAAACAAGATCTTATTAGAAAAATAACTAAAGATAGAGCTCAAATTAGCTGATAATTTACATATAAATTTTATCTTGATAGCAAAAAAGTGAAAAATTGTACATCGCTTACCTTTTGCCAATAATCAACAGCAAATCTAATAAACCAAATTTCGCATTCCTTATAATCGAATCGGTGAATAACAGTCACAGAATTATCACCTGGACGGAGTTCTTTGTCTTCTAAACGACCGGGTTTCCAGCACACGATCGAATTCTCGCAGGACTGAAAGTTACATAGTATAATAATACAATCAATATTTATTAAAAAATATTGCTTCATAAAAATATATACTAACCTTAGATAAAATTAAGTCTCCCATCCACCTGACACAATCGACATAATTTCTATGAATATCCCTGGTCGAAAAGTCCGGAAAGTGTTCTTTCAACGAGTTGAAAGGCCTTGTGCTTCGATGGACGTTAAACGTATAACTTTGTTTAATGGCTTCGTGCATCGAAGGCTTATCTAACCTCCACAGTTTTAAAGAATGATCCATTCCGCACGACATAATCCTATTGCCGAGTAGATCAAAATCCTAAAATATAGTACAAATTTCATAAGAACTCGTGTAATGGTAAAGGTTCGTGCTTGTTTCCTAATTAAATTGACGCCATCTATTAGCCACTAATGTTAGTGAAAGTATACTTTCACTGGCGTTTTAGGGAATTCATATTCCGAATAAACTTTCACCAGTGGATGTTTTTTATTATAAACGAAAATAAAATTTCACTGGTATACGCCGGTGAAAGTATAGGTTTTGACAGCAACACCTTCACATCCTATACACAATTAAATAAATTCGTTGAGAGTTATTGATTGGGTGTTAAATGTACAGAACAATGCTCACACGATCGTCCTTTCTTTTTAATATGACCCTGAAATACATAATTATGACCATTTATTATTTTAATTCTGATTGTCCTATATTTTTATTTTGACCCTAAATAATGTAATTATGACCATTCATTATTTCAATTCTCATTGTCCTATATTTTTATTCTGAACGTATGCTATCTTTATTTTAAGGATTTAATATTAATTCTGACCCTGAATAAAATAATTATGGCCATTCTATATTTTAATCCTGATCACCTATATTTTTATTCTGACCGTATGCTATTTATATTTTAACCATTTTATATTTATTTTGACCCTGAATTATTATGACTAGGTTCACAAAATATGAATTCACTGACCTCGAGCAGTGAATTTATAAATCTATTGTGTGATATGCTTTCACTGAGTGAATTGGCGAAAGCATACTTCCACTAGGTAAAATATACTTTCACTGGGGAATACAGATTCACTGTAACATATACACTGCCAGTCAAAAGTTTAAGGCCAAACTATTTTTTGTCAATATTCTTAATATAAATTAGATAAATTAATAAAAAAAAAGACAAGATAATACAAATGATTAATATAAATATATTTATCAATAAACCTAAAACTATAATTTAAAATTGTATTTTTGAAACAAAAAATATTTAATTGCCTTTTTATCAAAAAATGTATCCCTATTGGATAACACGGCTGTAACTATTCTTGGGATTCTAATTACCAATTTTTTAAAGTAGTGGTTGATATGTTAGTCCTTTTAAGACTTTTTAAAAATATAGTGAGAGCTGGCGAATTTTCTGATCAAGCTTATCTCCTAAAAGCTCAATTCAAACATTTCAAATTTTGATTCATCAGACCACAAAACTTTGCACCAACCCACAAGTGTCCAATTTCGATGCCCAGTTGTACCTCTTCTTTTCATTTTCAGGTCGTAACGAAAGGCTTTTTGGCAACGATGCGTCCTCCAAGTTTCACTACCCTTAATCGACATTGAACGGTTGGCTGATTTTTTCAACACCATTCTTTTGCACTTGGGAGCAAATTTCTATTGCCGTAAACCATCCATTTCTTTCACTTGAAATTACTATATTCTGATCCCTTTGCTTTGATGTGATTCTAGGACTTCCAGATCGACGTTTATCACAATTTAGTCATGTATCTATAAATATTTTAATAACTTTGTTTAATAATTTTAAGGCGACATAACGCTAAGTTATGTTGTCCTGGTGAAGAGCGACAATTGCAGCTAGTTATTCTGCTATCAAAATATTTTTCCGCTCCATTGTAGCAAGAGATTTTTATTTTTAACACCTGCAAAACCAACTCGTGTAAATAGTAGTAAGTTCAATAATACGAAACTAAATGATATAAAGGAACACAAATTCTCCAGATTGTGATTTGTATAGTTTCGAATGTACATAGCAAAAAAATTGGAAGAATTGTTAAACCCTCGCCATCGCATATTTAATAGCTAGGTCGGATTAGTTACATTTGTTTTTATGACCCTCTAAGTAAAATAAGAAAGGGCGAGTCTAAAAAAACAAATACCATAATATTATTATGGCAAATACAGGAAATAGTCTATTTTTTAATTAGGTAAAAATATTTTTAATAGTTGAAAGAAATAAAGGTAGATTCATGAGTATGAATATCGTTGCAGGTTTTGGTCTTAAACTTTTGACCGGTCTTGTATATACATATATATATATATATATTATTAAAATTTATTTATTTTTATCATAGAGCAGTGGTCATCAATCTAGTCCGTACTGTCCTTCCACGGTAGGCGTTACAAATTTTGGTTTTCCTCCATAAATCGAAACATGGCTATAACAACTTCGCATGTTTGATTATATATTTATAAATATAGTACTATTTTTTTACAAAATTTTCCCCCCTCTAAAATATATTTTACACTTGAAATAAATTGAGTTACTGTGACATTGTTAGGCGGTAAAGAAATTTTTCTCTAAGTTATACACAAAAAATGGGCAGTAGGTATAACAAAGTTAATGGTACTATGATATGCAAGATGTGTTTACTTACAGCACTTAACACTTCGTCACGATGTCCCTCAACGCCGCCAAAAATTGCAATACAGACATCAGTCAATATGTTCCAAAGTCGCAACGCGTGATCCTTACTCGCCGATAATAGCAAATTCGGATTTATAGGATGGAATTTGACCTCATTGATGGCATGACCGTGTCCCGTACAATGTTTGATGCAAGCTTGGGCTGCCGGACTGAATATCCGAACAATTCCACGTGAACCAGCGACAGCCAATATCGGATTTCCGGTATCTTCTTCGTAAGACCATGCACAAGTATAAAAATTTTCATCGCTCTGTAAAATATAATCATGTTATTTATTGATCAGTTTATTGATTTATTAACATTAAAATGTCTTGATATTTACGTCGGGATCTGAATAGCACTGCAACAATTTAAAACCGCCCAACTCAGGACATTCGTATATAGATACTCGATTGCTACCGACGACGGCAAATATCAACGGCTGGCCTGCTCCGAGGTGATGGTTGAATTGAGCTCCGAACAGCGGCTGTCCGTGATCTTCTTTTGCAAAACACCTGTTTAGAAATTAATTGGTTACATTACATAAAATTTCAAAGAAAAAAATATGAAAAATCGAAACCAAGGTTTAGTAGAAGGGATTTTCAGCAATAAAATATATAATGGTGATAAAAATAGTCTTTTCAACAGCCCGTCGAGTTAACAAGATATAGCAATATTGCTGCATTGATGTCTATAAATATATTATGAGTATCAACGTTATATTCCTGTCTTTCGTAAGAGTGTAAAGTATTGGTCGCTTGTTAATAATTAATAATCCATATTGGTACTATATACGTTATATTTGAGTATATATCCAATGGCAACGAGTGCTAGTCACTAAAACATTGGGTTATTTACATTTGAAAAAAGGTGCGAGACTTCTACATGTTAATCAAGAAACAATTCATTGATATATATATATATAAATGAGTGTATTCTAAATTTTGTATCTTTACTTTTCGAATATAAATAAAGTACCACATACATAAATTTGAATGGTGCTTTGACAACTTTTGGAGTTTTTCTCCTCCCGCGCCTTCCTTTGCGACCTCTGATTGTAGGAGTCTCACTACGAGAAGTGTTATCGGTGGTTGATGTACTTCCGACGCTTGAAGTGTCGTCCTTTTAAAAAATATAAACACAAAGACTTATTTAAGGTTAGAGTTGTAAATGAAAAACGTAGCTAAAGAATCACATACGGCGTCGTTATCGGACTCTTCGCAAGCATTTGGCGCCGGACAAGCGTCTGGCAATCGCGGAGGGGCGGTAGAACACATTTTAACAAAATAACAAACAAGACTGCCCGGTGGGACGCGCCAAGTTTTGACAATATTGGCCTTAATACGTTTAATTTCGACTATTAAAAATAAAATTTTTAATGTAAAACAAAACACGACATTGTAAATTCTGTACTAAAAGATTTTTAAATGGTATTTTAAATGTTTTTAACATTAAACTCTTATATTTAAAAAAGTAAGACTCAGGTATACCGTATATTTTGCACTAGTTATATCATAAGTATAGAATCAAATATAATAAAAACGATTTAAATAAACTGCTATGTACAACTCGAACTGGAATTTTATGAGTTATTAAGTGTATTAAGTGTACATACCTCCAACTTTTAAGTAATGCGCGTATTATATGCTTAAAATAATCGAGAGCATTGTATTTTTATTATTTATGTGTTAAACTAAAGTGACCAGACGTTCTTCTTTGAGAGGGATTGTCTTTTTTTAGCTATTACAGCATCCCTAAATTAACAAGAATTTTCAAAACGACCACTTTTTAAACTCTCGCAGAATTCCTAAATGAATGAAAATTTCTTCCAATTTATTAAATTAGCGAATTACAACCAATGGCAAAAAGTTTTGATCAAAACAAGATTTAAGTTGTTACCGATACTTCTGTTGAAGTTATATCCGCTTTTTCAATATTTTTACAATTAAATGAAACATAGCTGCTAGATTAGGAATAAAATATAGTTATTAAATGAAAAAATGACGATCGAGAGACATTTTTCTAAACTTAGGAAGGTTGACTTTAAAGGTTCGAATTAGTTGATCAACAACTGTCTCAGTTTTCGTCGGTTGCCTCGGATTTCGTTGGCGTACGCGACCCGCGCGCAGCGCAATGTTACGTTATTTCTTGTTGTATGAGAATCTAGCCTGCCTGTCTAGCCAAACGATTCCATTGCTTGCCAGTGTTAATGTTTTTGTGCTTTTTTTTATTGATTGCGAGTGTTAACGAATTAAATGGATTTACATTGATTCATATGAATAATTACCTCGGTTTTCATCGGTTTCGGATTTCAACGATTGTTTTCAGACGGATTATCGATGAAAACTGAGGTACCACTGTCCTTGAATAGCTTTATGCACTCAACTAAGGCTTAAGAGAGAGAGAGAGAGAGAAACTGAGTGCTATCAGTTCTTAAAAACACCAGCTTCTTATGTTGAGCAGCGGTGTGGCAACATCGGGAACTGTCAAAACGACTCCATGCAATAAATGGTTGGTTTTTTAATTATATGTTGCTCTAAACTATCATTTGACTAGCATGATACGTGTGAAAAAGTGACCTTCACTGTAACAGTAGTGAAACGTCCATTTGCTATTCAAACCCAAACGTAACCTAATGAAAGTTCTAAACCTAATTATAGTTTTTAAATTTTTTGCAAAAATGTAATTTAACTGATAGGCGCTAGTGAAATTATATGCCGCTCTAAAATGTTTATAAAACTCAATTTGACAGTTGCGAAACGTCTATTTTCTGTCCTAATATAAACATATCCTAATGAAGGTTCTAAAACAATTATAGCTTAAGAACTTTAATAAGATCAAGTCCGAAATACGAACTAAGCCAAATTATCTTTCATGGATAAATTAGCAGAAAAAAGAAGTACAGACAGACATTGTATCTCCCATATTGTTCCGTAGTTTGTCTGCACTTATATAGTACATTATGTTTTAAAAATATGATAGCAATCCTTACCAAAAGCAATGAAATCGTGACGGCGACGGCACGATTTTATTGCTTTTGCCATGAATTTTTGACTTCTGAGAAGGGATTTTTTTGCGCTCTCCTATTGATCAAAATTTGGTTTAAATATGCTTCCAACATTCGATTCTCACGTATTGTAGGTTGTAATATTTTTATAAAAAGTCCTCATATAACACTACATAACCGAGCATTTCCACTGCGACTGCACGATTTTATAGCTTTTGACGTGAATTCTAAACAAAGTAGGGGCATTTGCCCCCCCCCTCCTCCCCCTTTAATTTGGCTACAAAAATGTGTCATTTAATGAAATATTATGAATCTTAATGAAATCGAATTATTAAAAAAACGACTTCTTCTGACACTATCCGTGCTAATTTTCACATTTATTTTTCAGAGTTATTATAGTATCTACGTCAATTATGGATGAAAATTATTTAGATAGTTTGAAAAATTTATCTGGCGAGTTGAAATTAATTGTCAAGGACACGGTATGGAAAGAATTTACAAGATATTTGCTGTCTTCGTGCCAAGATTTTACTTCTTTTTTATTACACACGGGAATGACAGTAATTATTCCATTTATTTGGAACAAATCTTGGGAAATGTTTAAAAAAAAAAGAAAGTCATCATTAGACGAATTTAATAGTAAAAATTATTTACGTAGTAAGATTTTTATTATAATACTTCGTTTTATTATAAAAAGTTACAAAATTGATACTTACATTTTTTTCCAGATAAATACTGGAGAAATACATCTACCAGTAATTATACTTATGAAAATGATCACTTGATTGTCGGCTATGAATTTGATGGAAATAGACTAAGTTTAGGACGAGTCATGTTTAATGGGGATTATTTACCCTGTAAAATAAATACATATAAAAAGAAAGTCTATGTATCATGGGGTGGACTAGAATTTGAAATAGAAGGAGACTTTCAGGTATATTTTTTGTTTTATTTTATCTAATAGAAAAAAAGTATATATTTTAAAATCTTGGTGTAAAATTGAAATTCTGACAAACCATGGAGCATTTGATACGATTATTAGTGAAATATTATGTGAGTTTTATTTGTAACTAACAAATGTTAATTATATATCTCTAAACCGAGGCACCATATTAAATTTCAGGTATTATTGTAAAATTAAGAACTGGTAATTTATTTTTAATATTAAATTTACCTTTAAGACAAAATTTTACTTTGAGTGTTTTAATTCTTTTTATATATTTCACAAATTGACTTAGTTATCTGACGAAATGAAAACCTTAACAAAAGCTTAAATCTTCTCCTTAGAATATATATAAAAAGATTTCGCGATAGGGTTTAAATGATTTTTTTAATTAATGAAGAATTATTTTCTAATGTGGTTTTAATTTCATTTTGTAATTTATTCAGAAGTTTTTTTTAATATTTCAGGTATGTTGTTTGCCTGAAGATGATATAGATTGGATCGATAGTGCACTAGGAGAAGTACCTGAAAATGCAGTAATTGTTGGTAGAACGCACGATGAAGAATTATTATACGCTGGTCGTGTAACTCACAACAATACGCTTACAGTTGGAAAGGTATGATTATACATCTCATTATAAATTAAATGTATTTTAAATAATATATTAATAACAATATTATTTTTTAGGTACATCCTTCACATGGAACCTTGTATATTCCATATGATGCTCGCGAATATAGGTATGAAAATAATTATCAAATTTTGGTGATGCGCTCGCAGAATTTGTAAATCTGTACTTACTTTCGAATATATGTAATACATCAAATACTTTTTTATTAAGCATATATTACATTCTAAAAAACATTAGTGAATCGAAATTTTAGGTACTGAACAAAGTCCCACTATTGGGCCCGAGGGCGTTGGCCTTCTCTGTAGTGCAATAAATGTTCAAGAAATATTGAAGGTAAATGTTTTAGTATTTATATATAAGTTGGAAAATCATATATGTTAGCAGAGTATTTTAATAAGTATTTAATAAGAAATAAAGATACACA
Source organism: Plectrocnemia conspersa (assembly GCF_051122295.1). Lineage (NCBI taxonomy): Eukaryota > Metazoa > Arthropoda > Insecta > Trichoptera > Polycentropodidae > Plectrocnemia > Plectrocnemia conspersa. The sequence goes on from NW_028277169.1 coordinate 9,073,426, forward strand.
TAAATAAAGATATTAGAAATAGAGACAATTTAAGGATAGTTAGGTATAAGAAAATGAGTACGAACAGGGTAAATATGTACGGAGGTGTAAATTTGAATAATAATATTCCCAGGACAATCCACAAAAATAAAAGTAGCGGGTTTCCTAAATAGAATAAAATACACCTTTATGAATTAAGAAATAAATTATAATATTAAGACTATATTCATTTTTTATTTTTATATTATGTATTATATGAATGTTTAATTAAAATTTGTTTAGTGTAAAAATTAGCCAAATTAATAATAATAGTAATTTGACCACATAACATAAAACTGTAATTAATGTGCCTTTAGTCAAAAAGTGTATTGTCTAGTTATTATTATACAAATATTTAAAATATATTTTTATTATAAAGAGTCTTTAAGACATATATAAATTAATCAGTTACCATATTTATTTCATATTATATTTATAATGTAAATCAAATTTTATTTATACATCATTTTCCAATTAACAATTTATTGGACAGAACAGAATACGGAAGAAATAAGACATCCTATTGAATTTCATATATAATAGAATGTATTTATTATATAATATGTATATAAAAAAAACGTTTGTGTTATTGTTGTTATTTTGATAAAAAATCATTTTTATCATCTCCATTTAAGAAAACTTTAAAATTTAATATTTAATCTTATGACGTTGAGTTTTTAAAATAGTCAATTTTAATTATTTAAGATATTGTGGATAAAACAAATAAAGTTAAAAGCTTGATTGTTTACGGTTCCACCATACAATTTGCATAGCAAAATTAAATTAGTAAATGATCTTATGTAACTAACGTATGATAAAAATGGCCTTAGTCTGTTTGTCATTATTTAAATTTATTTACTAAAACCAAAGATTGAATCTAAATAATATTATTTAGAAATTAAACATATTCGATATTTTTGATACAAGGAGTATGAGCTTGTAATACTGTAATACTTAGATCACTTGGACACAATCAATACAGCAATAACATCTTAACAATATTTAATAATAATGTGTTAAATATTATGATATAATCACAAAAAGTGTGTTCATATTCCATATTATGTATATTTGATGTATATTTTTTATACACTGCTTATATTTGTACTTTTTTATAAATAAATTATTAAATTGATCAAGTGTTTTGGTATATTTAGGTAGAAAAGGTATCGTGTAGTTTAAATAGGTGGTTGGATTATTACGCAAGTGAAAATTATGAGCATAGCAATTTTTGTTTGCACAATAATCCCCGAACCATTTTATTAATATATTATACTACAAAAAAAGTTTACTTAAAATATCAATTAAGTTAATTAGAACAGATATATAATTATTAATAATAGCCACAATTTACACTAATAAAAATGGTTTGAGTCTTAAATATTATAATATTATTATCATATAAAACTAATAGATGGCAAGCTTATTAAATTATTTTCATTATACGTAATAATATGTATTAGTGGAATAATAAGAATGTGAGAAATTACATTGAATATTTAAGAGAATTTTCTAAAAGATAAAGTGCATTCCGAAAAACGTTTATATACAAGTATACTATATATTAATTGAGTGTCTCTCATTTTGTTTCATACCGGAACGCTAATTAATAAATATAAAATTATAGAACGTCTTTACAACTTCATAAAAACTAAACACATACATTTTGCAAATATTTTATTAAATAAGCGATAAATAAGGGTCAGAAATTCCAACCGCTTTGTTTGTATTTTTCACGTGAAAGCAACCTTTCATACTAAGGTTTAAAATTCAGGCAGATATGGTCCATTTTCTTCTCAACGTTCGCAGCATTTCACGAAGACGTAAAAATATATTTTATTAAACAGAAATGCCGCTATTTTAATTATAAGCCACAATATTTTTAAAGTTTATTTTGTATTTGAAACATATTCGGAAAATTTTCAGTTTTGGCCGTAATAAAAATGCTACACATAATGAATACTATAAGTCAAATCATTTTAATATTTGCCTTTAATTAACCTATTATACTTTAAAGTCGCCTTAGGGCGCAAAAGTACCTTACGTTTGCTCCCGATTAATTCCGATACTTGTTATTATGTAGGTGTGGATGTGTTTTACTTTTAAAACTACTTTCAAAATTTTGCTTGGGACATTGGATAGAAACTGTGAAGTCCAAAGGTTAAAATTTATATTGTATCTAGTTAAAACTGTTATTTTAAACATTTCCAGATTCGTCATATTATTTTATTTATTTATTAAATCTTTCATTGTAACCTGACAGGCGTAAGCCAAATGTATTACAACAGGATAAATCTGTACCAACTGGGTAAGTCAATCAGATGCAATGAACAAGCAAGCATTAACCACCAGACTGAAAGTCTGGGAATCGGTAACATCTATATTAATAATTATTAATTATTACATGTAATATAATCTATTACTAATAGATGTGACTGCAGCTAGAGTCGTTTTTTTAATTATAGCACATTTTTTTGTAAATAAAAACTTGAGTGTCACTGTCGGGGCTCGAACTCACGACCTCTGAGCTACTATTCTGAGACGTTACGGATTACGCTATTCCGTCCTTGATTTAACGAGGGCCAAAAAATACTTTTGAGCAACGACTAGATAGCCTCTGATGGTGGGAAAGTATTTCTTATAAGTTTTTCACATTTATTTGACTCATCGGCAAGTAACATGTAGTAGGCATTTGCTGAGAAGCTGTTATTTATCTTGTTTTTGATTTTATGAGAAGCAGTTTGGCATTACAGACAGTTGCCATAAAACTAAACTAATATCAGCAGCATTTTTCATTACTCATTAATAGGTGTATCATATTAAAATAATTATTTAATATGTACTATTGTACACTTAAAAAATGTGGAATATTTTTTTATTCAGTTGTAGCAACATTTCCTTTGCGATTGATAGCAAACAACGTTTCAGTGTTGCTAGCATGCGCGCACGACAAAAAATTAGCGCCAAGCCAGTCAGTCAGTCGCTCAGCGGCGCTCGTGTGGTGTGTGCGTTCTCGTCGCTATCTCTTTCGATAGTTTCCGGAAACTTTTTATCGTTATATATCAAAACAATAGTTGTACTTTCTATTTAACATATTAAATTAATACCGTTGTGTTGTGACTATCATCGCGTATGTGCGTCAGTGAACTTTTTTTTAAATATATGCATAATGAATGAATGCATTGTTTTTATAACAAATAAAGCATAGTGACCGGTGTTTGATTATTGCAAAAGGTAAGGATTCAATATTGTTTTTACATACTATATGATTCTTGTAAGAATCGGACTTTATTTTTTAAATATTATCGTACACATACATATGTAGATAATCTCTTACGATTATCTCCGGATGATTAAAGTTGCCCTTGTGATGCGTTTTCGATTATTCATATTGTAAAATAATGCTCAAAGTTCACATATTTTAGCGATAAAGTAAGACAACTGTGAGAATTTCCTGTTGGTCTTGCAACAAAAAACACACAGGTGAGCAATTCGCGAAATTGTTTCGCGCCTCGGGCAGAGAATCGCTCTCGCTATAACTAAATAGAAAATACTATCGGAATTAAATTATAGTATGTTGTATAAGTGTGACGTATTACATACATAGCTGTATTATTAGTGAATAAATTAATTTAAAAAAATGTATGGCCGAATTTCACGGTGTTATAGGCACGTTATTAAAATAAATTTTGTAGGTTAAAAATAGCGATTTGACACTTGTCAAAACAGACGTTCGTCGCATGTCTATAATAAATCTTATTTCATATTATGTAACACTATTTTTTGTTATATTAATTAATAATAACAATTACAGTGTACAACGATATTTTTGCTACAAAGATAAGATATTTTAATTATAGTTAATAATGCACTTCAATAATGTCAATTATTTTTATTAAAAATTAATTCTTTTTTTATCTTATAGCTGCGAATAATTGAACGTATGATTACCAACCGATGTAATCTCGGGAATATGGATCTACATGGTAATTGAAATTATTATTATCAATTTAAAATATTTTTTGACGCGAGTGTCTAGTGGGTAATTTTATATTAACCATACCGTTCGATACCGATGTTATCCATTATTTTAAAACAATATCGATTGAAATTTAAATCTACTTTATATAAATTAAGTTTTAAATAGTAAAGAATCATAGTTGATTATTGCAAGTGAAGTATTATGTTTATAAATAAAATATCAAAACTATACATTGAACAATAGATATGTGAATTATTTTCTATTTGACTTTTAAAAAGTGCTGTATTGCTATATATATAGTAATCTAATTGGGTATATAGATTTCAATATTTTAAAAATGCGTAGAACAAATACAAGGTCTACTACTATAGTCTTTTCATAAATGTAATCAAGAATATGACTATTTTATAATTGTATGAAATTTAATCTTGAGTCTTTTTAAATTTACTGATATTTAAGCTGGGATAATAATTATTAAACTAATTTATTATACTATTGTTTATTGGGTTTAGTTGTAATTTTTTTATATATAATAAAAACAATACGTTTGCCACAATAATAATATTCAATAGAATCTTATGTTTATATATCATCGTTTTAATTTTTGTGAAAATCATTTTTCAAAACTTCTGCTTTGCTATACGTTAAATCATTTTTCAATATTTTATAATATAGACGAGTTAAATAGTTTATTTGTTTATAATACGTTTTTTGTAGGATAAATAAGTTTAAGTATTTCTATTAATAATTTTATTATTGTTATATAACAATATTGAAGAATAATATTTTTTCAAGAAAACTTAGCTAACTATATTTAAATACAATATATAACAATGATTTTAATTGTCATAAATATTTTTATTATGCAATAAGTAGTGCGGTTAGTAATATTCAATAAAATAAAGTATCATGTGTCGAGCTAATAAAAAAATCTAGTCTGAAGTAGAGTAGAAAAACCTTTTATATGTTCGATTTTCAGTAGTTTCGACTAATTACAAGTTCATGCAAATAAGAAATTCACATTTTTTATCACGCCCCTGTCGCCAAAACTTTACGTGTGTGAACGTTTTTCATTTTCCTATATCATTTATATTAAATTATTTGATTTTCAACTATGGATATCCTTTGGGTTAGTCAGTCATAATGGCTCTGTGAAAATAAATATTAATTTTGTTTATCTTCCAAGCGTCTCTATTGATAAGGTCTGGCGTCACAATATTATGATTAGACCATGTCAATAATTTTTAAAACCCCCAAGAATGTATTATTTATAAAAAAATGATAGTTCGTAAATAACAGCTGTATTTACTGATTTGTATTATATATGTTTTGTATACGATACAAAAATGCAAATCGTTAAAAACAATATGATTATAAAAATATACTTATCAAACCACACTAATTAAACATCACACTGGAGAACATTATCCGGGAGCGCAGACCCTTGACGACGCGCTATGTCCAATAAAATATTCTATAAAAAAACACATCGCCAGTTTGTACCATTCGCGAGCTTTTCATAAGACAGTTAAACAAATTTTGGTTATTATTTTCATATTAAATGATTTTAATATTCACTCAAACATCCGTACGCTTCGGGTAATACGGTAGCTCCGAAGAGCTAACGCATATTCCAGTGTTGCAATATGTGAAAATAAATTATCAAATTTATCTTCCGGAGACTTGCCAAAATTACAAGCTTTCTGTAGCGAGCGTTCCTTATCCTGCGTCATATTGGGGGGCGAATTCTCATTATGTTGTCCCTAATTATCATCCGAAACTGTGATGACATTTTCAAGAAGACGTTTTCATTTCCCTGTTACGCGCCGGGAGGCAGCTGCATTATTATCGCAAAGAACCCTCAGCATCCGGTAGATGATTTTTTACTAGAATAAAATTAGCCCTCACCCCTTGACGCATTAAAATTAAAACGCTTAAAATTCAACTACAAATAAAATGTACAGGCACACTAGAAAATGTTTTATTTTCAGTAAAGTGTAAGTGATGCTTTTTATCATCGTGTTTTTGTTTATAAATTGTTTACATAAGCAAAAAATGATAATTTAAGATTAACTAAAAAATATAGTTCATCTTGTAAATGGTTTTTATTATTTAAGTATATATAGAAAATGAATTTAAAAAAATGTTAATGATTAACATTTATGTCAAAAACATATTGTTGTTGCAATATTACATTACAAAGTGTACAGAAATAAAATATATATTTTAGGTTTCATAATAAAGCATAGTCAATAAATTACAAAAAATCAATTTATTTAGTCAGTGCATAATACATTACACATTTTTGCTGAAATTAATGTGTCAGCTTTTAATAAATTCTATACTATGAATTTAATAATAAAATACATGTTTATCAACTAAATATAAATCGGGTAACTTATTACAGATTTTTTTTTATTCCTAATTGTCTCTTATTTCCGCCATATCTAAAAGCCACCCTTTTACTACTCTATAATTGCTTTTATCCACTCCTTTGTTATGGATTTTGTGTTATTTACAAGATATTGCTCGCAATTATACCGCAAGAATCTCAAAGGTTCGCAAGAATATATCCTTGACTCGATATTCGGTTATTATTATATATAGCTACGCATATCGTAAATGTAGAAGATAATAATTGTATATTAAACGTTCTGTATATACAGTTATGAAGTCGAAGCATAATTCTATACATAACTTAATAATTGGGTCCGAAACATTAAACGATTTATTTTTTGTATAATTCGAGATTAAGTGGTTAGATTCATTTTAATAATGCTTAGTCATTAAATTACGAACATGCCGAATACCAATGTCATTAATATTTATATTTATGTTATTTGTTAATAACACTAAGTTGATTTGCTGTATATTTTTTTATGTTCGCTACCATTTTTTCAATTATTTGGTCGTGATAGTATGGAAAATTACGAAAGTAACTCCCATACATAAAAAGGGAAACAAATATGTGTCGATTTTATCAGCACAAGCCGAATTACTTGAGATCTTCATAAGTATGTTTTGAAGCAAGTTTCATAAATATGCTTCAAACCATATCGAAAAATATTTGATTTATTACCAGTATGGTTTTAGTATCCCAAGATACGTAGCAACGAATTTTTGGAATTTGTGATGAAAAATCTCGGCATTGATTATCAAGTAGATGTCATCTACAAATATATTTTTCATGTTTATTAACTTAAAAATATAAATCAAGTTTGATTTAAAAAAAACACCCGTCAACACATTTTAATTATTACTTATTTTAATTTGACAGAATATGTTTTATTAAATATTGGTGTTAAATATTAGCAATAAGTAAGTCTCAATAATTATATTTAAATATAAAACGTATTTGAAAAAATTGCGCAAAATGTATGTTTTTTTTTAAAAAAAAAAATTTAATTGAAAAATAATGCAATGGTATTTTTTTCTGTTACATAACATATGTCTGAATGGAAATAAAAATGTACAAATAGTTGAAAGAATTTCGTGTATGCAATACCTACTTTTGTTTTTACTTCGCCAGCCATCCTTATCATAAAAAGAAAGCGCGGATTTCAATGTCACATTACTGGGAACTGCTAGGTACCGTTAGATTAGCCTGAGATAAAGAAAATAAATTCCTTTTATGTTAATACGTCGCGCATATACAAAAATACAAAAATTTCGAGCATGTTAAATATTTTTTTAAAGTTTACGCTGAAATATCAGCCGGCGTGATTTTTCATATTTTTTTCATTTCTCGGCAGAAATCGCATAACATTAAAATATAGTTGTTTTGAACTATCATATAATTCACTGTTAATGTTTATTCAACTACAAGTTTTTTGTTTTTATTGTATATTTTTTTTCAGATCCATAAAAATCGATTACATTCACTTTAAACTTTTGCCCTTTTTATTTTTACATTTCGATTTGTAAAAGCTGGGAGGGCTACTCAACTTTTGTTGGGGCAAATACAAAGCCCTATTTGCGACAGTATCTATAGTACCATCCCTCATTTCTAGTGTCGTCATAAATTGCCCGCGGGGGTGCATTAATTTCCCCCGAAGCGCCAAAGTACATTTATTATGTAGCAATTGTGCGAATTTTATAAAAGAGGCCACTTAGCGGAACCCAAAGCGACTATGCCATTATTGAATTTATACGTGCGATATCGGATAGCCTTTCTGATGCTAATCCACATCATCGTGTGATTTGCTATTAATTATTTGTTAACGGGTGTTCCGACAGTGAATTAGATCTAGGTGTAAGCGCCAAAGGGGTGCAGAGGTTTAGTGTCACTGTACCGTAAGCGTTTGGATTTTGCGCAATTCGATTTGAATAGAACGACCGCAGGACTATGGAGTGTTTGAGAAAACGTGATTTTGCTTATACATTTGACAGTATACATATATTGGTACGTCGATTGCGGACTGTCAGTAGCCCACGTAACATTTTCTGGTAGACTGCGAATCGTTGAGAGGCGAGGTAAACTTTAAATTATATGTTTACTTACACAATACATGATTAATACACAGCTCCCTCAGAATTTGATAATATAATTTTTATTACTTGATTTATAGAAGCGAAGGATTTGTAAATAGATCTTTTAGTTTAAAAATATATAACAATATAGCTATTAATTATACCTAATAATACTGGGCTTACCAAAATCACTTGAGCGTATCTTTGATGAATCTTGTGATTGTGATGGTTTGAAGAAGGATTTGAGGTCTTTTAATTGAGCTCTCTGTGATTTTTCAAAGCTTATAAATATACCTATATATTAAAAAATATATTAATGGCATAAAAATATTATTTTTATGAGCTAGTTGCGTCTCTGACTGATGAAGATAGATATTATCGGTGTTCTGGCGGACTGTATGGTACAATGTACCATTTGATAATACTTGTTAAATAATTGAGATTCCGCTATATATACCGTTATTGATTACATTTGTTATAATGTGCAGCGACAAGATGACGTCATTTTCTTCTTCTCGGTTCAAGTCTAAAGTCCAAACTACGAGCGAGAGACTCGTATCAATTTTACATTGATAAAATGTATAGATTTAAACCAGAAAATAATGTATATTTTATTAAAAACTCATCTAAATAGATTTTTAAGTTAAAAGAAACAGCGGAAATTTTTGCTATTTTTCAACAATTTTGCATTTAGACCAGAAAATAATTTATATTGTATTAAAAACTCATCTAAATAGATTTTTAACACCGAAAAAAACAGCCCGAAAAATACAATACTTATTTGTATTAACCAAAAATGCAAGTGTTTGTTATTATGATTAGATTGTTATTATGATTAGTTTGTTATTATGATAAGATTGTTACTTATGATTACTTTTTATTATTTTAGTTTGTGGTATATATAATATTATCTTGTAATTAACTGCTGATTTGATTTTTAATGTTGATTTGTATATGGAGCGCTGTTTTTAGCAGAAGCCAAGAAACGGTGAGATCACGTCGGTGGGTCACCACTTTAGCGCCTGTCCTTCAGGGAGGCGCTATGGTTGTGGAAGCCAGAAATAAGTGAGGCGTGTGCTCTAGAAATAATACGATAGTAGTTCTAGCGACTCATATTTATAATAAATATTTAATTCGATACACGTGTGAATAACGATAATGACATATTAATGCGCAACACGTGTAAATAATTAATTATATACAATTTAATTATTTTTTAATATGTGAATATAATAATTTATCAATGCGAATTTATTTTTAGTAAAACTATATGTAGTTTATTTGTTGGTTCCAACATATGTAATTATACTCGGGTTTCTGTTAACAAATATACATTTTCAACATGGAGAAAGTGTAGTAATTTTACACCAAAATTTTTACGCTAAGAATTATAATTGTCATATTCAATCCATTTTTCTCAAGAATCAGTGCATAAAAACAAACAAACGCCAAACTCAAATAGCTCAAAAACGGGAATAATTAAAACGAATACATTTTTTTAACAAATAAAACCGTTTAAATATTAGAATTAAATCAAATTAAAAAAATATTCATAGGGATTATATTTATTGAATCATATATCAACATAAAAATAGAATAAATAGCGATAAAATAAGAACCTCGTTCCTTAAAAAAAAAATCAATACTTCCCTGTGTACTTACACATACCGGTACTACCCTTCAGGGCGACTGACTATTCACATGGCACGTCATGATTACGCATCGCAACTGTTAAGAATATAGTTATATTTCAGCAGTGGTATTTTTTTGCTAACAAATTGATGATATTAGTCGATTAAATAATAAGCTCAACTATAATAAAAATGAGCGTATACTTTCCTTAAAAAAATATCTTTATAATTTTTTTTGTGAATAAAAACTGTGCAATTTTGAAGTGATTAACTAATAATAAAATTTAAAAAAATCATATTTGTAATGTAGAGGTAAAATCCTAGCTTAAAAATAAATTAGATTCAATCATAAATGTGTAATTAAATTGTTTCAATTATATTATTAAAGAAAAAATTGAAAACGAAGCTAACGAAACCTTATGTTCAATAGAAAACTCAAATACGGTAATTTAATATTATAGTTTAATAGAAAACTCAAATACGGTACGTTTACTTTTACATATAATATAAATCAAGTTACCTTCTTTATGTGGCAAAATCTCGTTGTACAGTTCAACGAAACAAAACTCATCCCAAAACTCTGGACTTAATGTACATATTTGGCTTAATTTCAAAATACATCTATCAAGAATTAACTTTATTTAATAAGCAATTTGTGTGTGTGGCGTTTCCTTCAAAAGTTGGAGAAGAATTCAAAGTGGTTTGTAAAGTTCGACCCCAAATCGCAATGTTGTTGAATCGATATAATCGTATAAATTTTCATCGAACTTCTGGTTTGTTTAATTAACTCGTAATATCAACATAATTGATGAGTCACAAATATTACAATATAATGTACCCAAAAAGCAGTGTTCTACTTTTGCCTATAAAAATATTAATCATATTATTGATATTGCTGTAAAAAATAAATTTTTGTACCTTATATATTTTTTTTTATTAAATTACGTAGATCCGCGTTTATTTGATGATTACTAAATTATAAATATAATTATTAAGGTACATGACTTCCAAGTAAAATTGTGCAAAATATTGTATGTATATTTTTAGAACACGTCGCGTGAATAAAACATAATCCTTTCATACTTTATCGGAGATCAAAAGGGACGCTGTGCTCAATCTTAAGGGATGAATTTTCTTTTGCATGCAACGAACTGCTTCCATCAGCGAAATGACAACATGTGAATAGCGTGTAAACATGTCCCGGATACGTGTACTTTTTCTAAGCTTTTTTTATTTCAAATACGTATTACTTGCTTTAAAAAATTGTCAACGCGCAAGGGGAAAACTGAACGCCTTTTGTTACATTACATCAACACTGAGATGGATAGTTTCTGATTAAAAGAAAGTCATTTCATAATTAATTAAAATAGTATTTATTTATTTAAAATAATTTAAGACCATTGTAACCTATCACGATAGGCAGAAAACAATAAATAGTATTATTTTAATACCCAAAAAATAAAACGGATTAAAAAATAATACATTAAAAAAATCATGAAATAATAAAATAAAATGATACAATCATTTCTCCGAGTGGTGGTTGAGAAACTAGCGGAGGGACGTTGTCCAGTGGATGGTCATCAGAAGTCTGGTAGTTGTGACAGCGACGGTTTAGTGCAGATTCGTTACTCTGCTGCAGCGATGGCTTCCGGGAGTCCCTCTCTGGCCCTTACCGTCTATATCCGTATGGCCTCGGGCCGTGTCTGGCCGTATCTGACTTCTCCTCATTGAAGACCAGCCTTGGAAAACTCACTGACGAATCACAACAATGCAGCGACCATAGAAATATGTCGACGCCTCTAGAAAGTGACATCTGCTTGATGGACATCCTTCCGTCGAATTCTGTAGTAAGTATATTGTGGCTATACAGCTCAATGATATGTTTCGCAACTAATAAATATTTTTTCAATTACGTGTTATTTATGTGAAACCCTTTTTTTCTGGACGTAACGAGGGCTTTTGTGTGGTCCTTTTCTTTACACTCTATTGTCGAGCTCATTCTTACTATTACGGATGATCATCCTTGATTACAAAATAAAAAAAATGACGGTGCAGCCGGAGTCACTTCTTCCTGCCAGTGTGATAAATTTTAGCACCAGTTTTTTATTACACATCACTAAACAAGGCTCATACATGACTGGATTAAGAAGTGACTGCCATTTTAAACACACAATTTAATTGCCATTGAGGCCTAGAAAACTCTGACTCGTTACGCAAATCTTGACATAAATGGCAGTATTGTAAATTAAATTAAAAAAAAATGTTCCATTCGTCTATTTAAATTATATACTCGTATAGTAATGATTCTAAAACTTTTTTCAATTAATTATTTTTCAACTATTTCCGATACTTTTATGTAGTAATAAACATTAGTTGAAATGGATAAAAGGAAAAGAGATTTACATAGAAATATATGTGATTCAGTCACCATAAAATATTATTTTGATATCGAAGCATTACGCATTTCGCACAATTCGACTACAAGTCATCTATCCGCCTCGCGACAAAACATGCCGTATACGTTTTTTTCACCGAAAGTGTGGGAATAAGTGGTCTCTGGGCTATTATGTCGAATCCACATCTGTTGCCGGAGTGGATTCACTCGTCATACAGCCAATATATACACCTCCGCGGTGACGTAACGACTTGTCCACAATGCCTCTTTTATTGCCCAATTTGTGATTTACACCACATTTAACGATTACTTCCACGTTTTTTCTTCCATTCCGTTTATCCATTTGACACTATACGGCGCTCGTTATCATAAATTGTATACAGACCCAAACATTCTGTCAAATTTTAAAGAATTTAATGACGCTACTTAAAGCATAACATTTGATATATTGTCGTCAATCACTGCATTGTCTCAATTCGGTAAAACCAATGGTTATTGCGAACACGTCATATCCAGTGTCGAAAATTTTGCACCCCCCGATTAAAAAATATAATTAATTTATATTTGTTACGATCATCTTGAACAAAGTTTAAGTTTATGTTTATACGCACGGCATCTCAGTAAGACTAGCGATACGACGCTAAAATTTCCATTCAAGCGCAATTAACGCTTTTAAAAAACATTTATTATAAACTGGCACAATTAAAATAACGAAAGAATGCGCTATTTTAAGATGCCTTACCATTACGCAGACAGACAAAAAATGCCAGCGAAAATAGTTATTTAAACAAATCTCACGGTTGCTGGTTTAAAGCTAGAACAGTATTGTTGTTAAAAAAATATAACCATTTGTCACCACCGAACCATAAAATTGTAATTGTAATTGAATCGCGCGGCTAAATAATTATATAGTATTGCCATACTATAGACTGTTTAAAAAAAAATTTGTTAAGTTTAAACCAATATAACTCTTTCGAGTTAAAATGGTTATATATTTATTTTTTTCGCTTTCATTGATTCAAAAAAAGTTTTGGGGTATTTAATACCCCCGTATCATCGTGCAGCCACTAGATAATATACTATCTTGTTGAAATATGCACGTGCCGGAAATGCAGCGGCGTTTATTAAGGGTGGAGATTGACCACGCGGCTAATTAGTTAAAATAAAACCATTTACCAATTAGAAAAGTCGCTCGCAGCAAACATATAAATCGTTCGTAAGAACTTAGACCACACACACGTCACTTTCACCTATTTTAAATATACATATTTATTTATTATATACATACATTAATAAACAAAGATATCACTTCCACTCAGTAACTCGCTAGCTAAAAAATTCAAACACCACTTGGTCCTTAAATCTAGTCATAAAAAATGCATTATATCAGAACAGAAATATAAGTATTTTACAGTTAATACAAATCGCTGCCGGCAGAAAGAGTTCGCTAAAAGATAACATCATATTCGACAAAAAAATTACCGCTCTTAAAAGTAACCTGAAAATCGCTTCTACAACTTGCACATTGTTCGTAGTAAAAAATGCTGTTAGAATTCGCTATGTATTATAATTAACTTTTGTCGCAAATTGCATTTATGGTTATTAGACTCAATTAATAGGATAAAAACACGAATGATACAATTCTCCTCTCTTGAAGATGGATGTTATGGAAATAAAAACCAATACTGTGCTTCAAATATATAGTAAAAGAATTTGAATTACATTAATATATGTTTTAAAAGTAGTCTAATCCTGACAAAACCATAAATTATCTAAATATTTTTTATAAAGATGTCTTCTCGTTTTTAATGGACCTTTTAAAGCTTTTTAATTTCAATTATTCATATCATTTACAATATTATTAGGTCTGATCATTAAATTACCATACCTGGCGTATCGTCGTTTGTACATTTATTTTATGTATCATATTAAAAAAGTGCTAAATTTGCACAAATATTATGATGCTATTGATACTTATAGCATATCTTTGCATATAAAAAATGTAGGTCAAACGCAATGGGTATTTTTTCGCACTTGCTGATAGTGCACATTTTATATTAATTTTAAGAGCGCATAACAGAAAATCTTAATATTTATTTAGTTATATTGCAGTTATAAAAGAGCAAACGTTTGCTTAGAATTAACATTATTTGGAAAGTAGGTATTGTTAACTACGATAAAAAAATAAGTAGATAGCACAAATATGGGCTCAAGTGCTACTTTATTTAACTTTAAGTACTATATAATTCAATAGAGAAATAAAATTTATATTTCGCATTAAATTATTAATTAATACTTTATATATATTACAAAGCGCACTGACATAAACCACAATTGATTGCTTAGAGTACTTCATGAAGTGGAAGTTATAACTTTGCACTTCTCACCATCTCGGTATAAAGTGGTTGGCGATTATCTAGCGTTCGCCACTCGAGTTAAGTGCTATTTAGATTCGTAGAATATTAAAGTCGATGGAAAATTTGTAAACATGAAATGTTTCCATAGTGAGTTTAAATGGTAAGATGTCTACTATTTTGCGCTCATAATCTCGTACTTAGCGCTCGTATTTCTGCGGCGTTTTACCTGCTTACCTTTCAATAGTAAAATATCGCATAAAAATAACTATATTTAAAAAAATGCAAAAATATTTGTTGTAAATAGTATCGTTTTGTATGAACGGTGTATAATAATACACGTAAACAAAGGAAATCTATTTAATTATAATAATAAAAATAAAAATTGAATTTGCTTCGTTGCTTTCTATGGCACCGGTGATGCGTTGTGTTGTTTCGACCAATAAAAAATAAGCATTCAAATATAAAACAAGATGGCCGACAGTACCGTGACAACAGTTTTAAATAATTGTTATTTAATAATAAATTTTTGCTAAGCGACAATAATTTTCATTAATTCGTCATTTGACTGAATATAAATAATCGGATTGCAAATTAACTAGGTGTGTTATAACTATGAAAATTTTATATATACATAATGTGTTGAGGATTAGAAGAATACATTGATTAAATTAGATAAACAATCTTCGTTATGAAATCTTCAAATTTTGTATTCCCGGCGACGGGCTACGAGGCCGAAAAGTGAGTTTTTTCCTTTTATATTACATCAACATTATCATTGCTTCCAATTTAATGCACATATACGTTAGATTTGACTGAACGTTTAAAAAGTACCTAGGTACGTTTTAAACGTGACATGTAATATATACTTAGTATGTATGAAGATTGAGATTAATGTCGATCAAACCGTATAAATGCTAATAAAACGTTTTTTTTCTAATGATATTTGGGGAATGTTTCATTTTAATTTATGCGCTTCCGGAAGCGGCTTGTATCACTATATAACAAAAATATTTTATTAATTTTTGAAATGTTTTTACTTGCATTTTTTAAATAATACATTATAGGTGTAAAAATTTACGATCTCTTTTAAAATTTCCAAACTATGCCGATACGCTGCAGTTTCCCGATAATAACCTTTATTGCAGTGCAGGTAGAAAAAAAATCACACACACAATCGTATTTTCGTGCGACGTATACGAATTTATTCTTGTGACTGGGCTCTAGCTCTAGCACGCACGAATGTATGTATGTACAATTTGGAAGCCGTGACGTTCATTGATCTAGAACATAGTTTCCCAAACTATGTTCCGCGGAACACTGGTGTTCCGCGGATCCAAAATTGGTGTTCCGCGGAGCCTAAATAGATATTTCACAAAAAATTATAGTAAATTAAAAAAATTTAACATATTCTACTTCATAATGAAAGGCGAATGACGGTTAAACTTAATTGAGATTTATGACGTCAAGAGAAGGTGAAGATTTTAGTACCTAGAAGTTGGGTACAGCCAGTGGCGTAGCTATGAGGGGGCGGGCCGCCCCAGGCGGCACTTGCTTAGGGGCGGCATATTCGCGATGGGATCGTCTAGTATGGTTTTTAACCCTTAATGCACTAAAACATATATAAATCCACAAATAACAAGAGCTTAATAATAACCAATTTATTATTTTAAGAAATGCTGATTTTATGACTGCAAAAAATGTATAGGGGAGGGGGCGGCAATTTTAAGGATCGCCCTGGGCAGCACATACCTTAGCTACGCCACTGGGTACAGAAAAATAAGCTAAGTGTTCCGTCAAAATTTTCGGATTTGCCAAGTGTTCCGTCGCTGAAAAAGTTTGGGAAACCCTGATCTAGAACAACCATTCCCATTTAACTTGATTAGTAGTTTTGAATTAAACTATTTTTTTATTTGTTATATTTAGTCAAAATATATGTATTTATATATGTGATAATAATAACTGAATACAATTGTATCGTATATTGATAGTAAATCTGCACGTTATTATATACAAGCGATGTTTATGGAATACAACATTATGCCTCCACTACACTCTCTGGAAGGGGTCCGAACCGAAGCTACACTGATCTACGACTTCGAGTAAGCGCCAACGCTGTCGTAGACATTTCATATGCCCGCGCGCTTCGGACGATGACGTTCGGACGGCGGCTGCTGTCACGTACAGCCGGCATATTTGCGCGCGATCGAAGAAAGTGCCAAATAATCGCAATTTTTGAATTGTCATATTATTAAAATTACGCTACTGATAATTATAAAAGTTTGTGTTGGCACTCACCAATACAATATCAATGAAAAGTTTTCGGTCGTAAATATTCAATTTATGCAAAACTTTGTCGGCTTTTGCAAAATGCCATAAGGTATAAAAATGATACTTCAGAATACGAACACAACATGTGTGACTATCCTAGAATGTGTCGCTATCGATTCTAAATAAGAATTCGTTATGGTGTGACATTTATATAAACCGATCTAGAAAAATACATAAAGATATTCGAAACGATTTTTTTTAACAAAATCAAGTACCACTAATTATTTTTTAATTATTTAATTTTATATGAAAAAAATATAATAATTATACATGTTAGAAGAATATACTATCAAAAATATAATTAATCCCTTTTGGTGCCCTAAAATATTAAAAGATGTCAGTAAGAGTCTGTTGAAGTCCCCGATAAGCATGTGGTATTATAACTTGACCACGTGACCACGATGCAGCGCTCGTCATGCGCGTTAACAATAAGACGCTTACGCGCATACTGAAATTTAACCGAGTTACTCGTTCTATCTCAGTTTGCGAACCATCATTTCATTATGTCTGTTACTCTCGTCACTTAACACGCAAGAGAGCGATGGGGAAAGTATCTCACCGCTCGCGCTCGAAACAGCAGCTCCGACTTCGGTCCCTTTGACTCGAAAAAAATGCCGACAATCTTTGGAAGCGCTCGAAGCTGGCCAAGTCGACTGATTTACTCCCACTTTACCTTCCGTTCTCAGTAATCTCGGATAACTTCCAAGAGATTTTAGAGCAGGCAGAACCGAGCTCGACCGAAGTAACCCACTATATTTTCCGTCCTTGGCCAACCTTGGCCAACTTCCAGAGAGTGTAGTTCAGGCATTAGTCTCACGCATCATAACTGCTTGAAAGGGTTTTGTGAACTATAACAATATTTTCAATTACATTTATGCTTTTTGATTAATAAATATAAAACACATTATGTTTAATTTATACTACTATTATGTACTATTCATAGATTTTAAACTAGTATAATCAGTATTCAAAAAGGAAAACACGGAAGTCATTAATGTTTTTATGACCTGCGTCAAATATAAAAAATACCATATCTGTACTTTTATGAGCGTAGAAGGCTTATTTTTTCTGATTGATTATTTACATAAATAATGTAGTTATTCTATACTTTTGAGTCATGGCAAAGTATTCTGAAACATTGTATTTTGCTTTTAATTTGCGACACATATTTGTGCCACGCATAATATTAAAAAACAACACGATTGTTATGATTAAAACTGTCACGAACTCAATCTTACGAGGATTGTGCTATTGTACTGAATTATTGCGTGGCATTACTAATACAATGGTTTGAAAGATTTAGTATTTTGATCGATCTACATAAATAATATAATATTTTTGAAATATTCGCAAGTGTTAAACGTTTTTGTTATAAGCGTTAACAATACGTTACACCCCATTAAATTATTCCAGGGGGCGAAAGGTATCATTCTCCGATTTCAAACGACATATTTACATATCTCGAGCTTTTAATCTATCACTATGCGTTACGTGGTGGCATTATAATGCTACGAGCAGTGGCAATAAACGAATATATTGAACAGCTTTTAGGATGTGTTCAACGACTGTTGCCATCTGTTGGGGTGGTGCATGCAGTCGTTCTCCGTATCCAATTAGGAAACATTGGTACATTCTAAAATGTCTGCTACATATATAGAAGCACTGGTAATTTAATAAATTTGCGGTGATTAAATCCACACCATAAAGTCTGCACCTGCACGTCATTGTGAACGAAATCTGTTCATGGAAGTGAAAACACTATCAGGGTGGCGTTGCGGATTAAGCATTTGAGATATTAGAATATTTATATTGTGATTTCGTCCCAAAACTTTCTCGTTAGGGGAGACTTTCTTTGTGAACTCCCTTGGGCATCAATGATTGAAATATCTAGTTCGAAGGGGGCAAAGTTTATATTTTGCAAGAGGCAGGTTTTGATTTGCAGAAATCGTAGAAACAATAATTAAAGAAAAGTAATTGATTACGATTACTCTCTATTAGGGTTTGTCGAATTTTAAAATCGGTCTTTTCCTATAAATTTGTGAGATTAGAAAACCTATTTTTAAATTAAGGAGATTTTATTTATTTTAACAAAATTAAAACTAGCGTGACCATCAGGTTAACCAAATGCATCACGAAGGAAAAAGAACAATACATAGTTTTATTACAATACAAAAAAGTAAGAAAGAAAATAAAATAAAATTTAAATGATACTAACTGTATCAGCTACACTTAGTTGACATTAAATTGACTAATGTGCAAATCCAATGTATTATTAACCACTTCAGGATCACAGTACTTTTTAAAAATTACGAAAAATATCTGGTACGGACCCACCCTTTTCTATGCAACGGTATAAAAAAATGCAGCCGTTGTAAGACATTTAAAAGTATTTATATAAATTTATTTTTTAACAAAAAAAGGCTATGATAATTTTAATAAATCGGGCATGAATTTAAGATCAGATGGCGGCAGCCATAGGCGAGTTGGATTGTGCGAACGCCCTGGCTCTAACGGGCATCAAAAGAGGACGCGATCGTGATTCTCAAAGACGTTACGGAATCCAAAACTGCAATTCATTGAAAATAAATCAGGAGATGATGACGTCTTGAAAATCAGATCAAAAATATGATTTAGAAGAGCAGCGATTTTCTTCGAAACCCTTCAAAATAAAATAGAGAACCAAATCAGGCCCACCTCATGTCTTCAACTTCTCAAAGCCGTATTCAAGATCTGAGCGCTCAGTTTCTTTGATGTTCAATACTGAAGACAAAGTACAGAAATAAGGCAACGACTAAACGGAAGGAGAAATAGATTCCTCGAAAACAGAACATTTAGAAATATTTTGTGAACCGTGCAAAGTTTTTCTATCGAAGTTCATCATTGAGTTTTGTGCTAATAAATTTGCTGTGATGTTTTGTGATCATTTTTAATTTTGTTTTGGCATTTTTTGTGTTGACAATTTCGAAGACATTAAAGTAAAAAAATATATCTGATCTGTGGATATGCTTGAACAATAATATAAATTATTTTGCAAAATATTATATTTTTAACTTGAAACTTACAAAAATGTAAAAGATTTGCCAGTATATAAATCTGAATATATTTCCTTCGTATTTTTCATCCTTGAAGGATATATTTTTGCTCCAAAACCACAGTGGAACAAACCAAATATAGTGTCGCTAAAAAGGACACGCAATTTGGTGCCACGCGAACGGCAAAAACGCACATTCAAAGCCGGGTGCTAATTAATTGGTTAAAGCTGGAACAATGCGGCCGGTAAAGCCGTAACGGATTGTCGGAACGTTGATGTAACGTAACAATAATGACGGAGTTACGATGTATTCTTCAAAGTTCAAAGGAGTGCGGTGCGTGCTTTGTGGTTAGTTGACTGGGTGGGTGTGGTTTGCGGAATTTGCTAGTGTAATGTATAGCCGTCACGAAATCTCACTTTGGATTGGTGCTGAAAAAAAGTACTAAGCTCGATGACGGACTCTTTACATAGCTGATTCTCATGGCTTAGGACTGGGGTTGGCAAACTTTTTTTATAAGGGCCAGAAATAAACGTAATTCTCTAAAATTTTCAAGCACCTATTTGCATATTTTTTCTATTAAAATGTATTATGAATTTGGGACACTAAATATTACATTAAATTTTTGAGATAACATTTCATAAAACTGGGGGTCGAAAATCGCCATTTCTTATGTAGAAAAATATTGCAAATGTTAACCTGAACTTTTCATTTTATGTACTTCATCTTTGAAAATTTCTTGTCACACACATAGGTGCTGCTAAATGAAAATATAAATCCTCAAGCATGTAATACTAATTTACCATAGCCTTTACCTGAAAGACACACTTAAAAAAAACTGTGTGAAGACCACACAGGCTCTCATTCTTGAAACTCGCGTAATTACTGTCACCAAAAGTGATTATGTAACAATAGTGTGATTATACAAAGGCTCACGTTACGACTAGAACTAAAGGTTTCCCTCATAAATAACACGCAAAGATTTTCCGGGCATTGAACGAACATTTCTTTGTTATGAAACGGTCACGAGAAACAATATATCACAGGAAGACAAACAGCACCGTAAACCTAATATTTCGTTATACAATTCTTCGACCTCGGAGAAATCTCTAAAATGCGTATATTTAAGTTCTAAGAAGCGAGTGCAGTGATTGACTGGATGATCGCTGCATGATTGTGATTGGTGAGCAAGCTTTGCAGTCCTAGATACTTAAGCCTGGACTCCGTTAAGGAGAGGCCAGTCACAAGCATTCACCTGGCAAACTCCAATAGAGTACTCGTTGGAGAGGCCAGTCATAAGCAGTCACTTAGCAGACTCCGGCTGACACTCAAAGAAACTAGCAGACGCCCGTCCGCCCGCCTGCAGACAACATACAGTCATGGAAGCTCACATCCTGAGAGAGACATAACCATTCGAGCACCGCAACAGAGAGGGATAAATCTCCGCTATACTGTCACTACCAAGCCACCTACAATACCTCTGATGATCTTTCACCGACATCATCCCTCCGTCAGCTTCTCCACCACTGCTTGAAGAAAAAAAAAAACTTGCATAAAATTGAGTCAATAAATAATACATATATCATTTATTTATTATTTATTGACTAAAATTATATATATATATATATATATATATATATATATATATATATATATATATATATATATATATATATATATATATATTATTAATTTAATATTCATTAAATTAATAAATAATATTTATTATTAATTAAATTAATCATGTATAATAGATACTATTTTATTATTTTTTGATAAATAATAAATAATATTTATTTATTGACTGAAATTTTTTTTTGATTTCCTTATAAAAACGGCTTTAAATTCCTTATTTATAATTATCATTATACATAGTAAAAAAAATCTTTATATGTTCATTTTACTAATAAATTAATATGTTCCTTGTCGTTTTTACGATAATGTCTTAACTACTAAAATCGACAAATAATAAAATGAAAAAGCCTTATATGTAGTTTATACTTGGTCAAGTTTAAAAACCGGAAAGATATGGTAACAAGGAAAAGGGTACCGAAGACAACAACAAGGGTGACGGAATTACTGCAGACAAAAAGTCGGTATTGTATTCGAACCAGGATCGTAAAAAATAAAGGTTCTCGAAAGGTCAGGTAGGAGAATTGACCCTTGGAGCAGCTCTTACACAAAAAAGGTATTATTGTCTGTATGCTAGAACTGCGAGGGTGTAATTCATTTAAAACACTCAAACCCAAGCAGATAATTACCATATTTTTAGACAGTAAAAAATAAAATGTATGAAGAGGTTAAAGCAGAATTTGTGTTTTAACTTGAATCCTCCTGAATTTAACGAACGAAGCATTAACATTTGACAGATAAGTAAAGAAAGGTTATATTGAATGTAGGATTTATTTTATCAAATTTACTAATCTATGGTCTATATAGGATTCGAACCCAAGTTTGTTAAGTATTAGTGATCGATTTATACCACTGGCTAAGTATATACGTAGATTTACTTTAGTGGTAAATCTCAAAAAAATCACGTATAATGTATATCCTATGTTTTTTTCTTAATTTTTCAATGAACGTATCTTAATAAAATAATACTTAAGCGATCAGTGAGCTATTCAGTAAAAGTTGTAGTATAGTATGAGCTGGTGCGTTATCGTGGTGCAAAATCTAAGTTCTTTGGTTGCAATTCTGGTCGTATTTTTAAATTGCATCTCGCATTCCGTTTAGATGCAAGGTTATATTTATTATTGACCATTAAGATCTAATGGTAAAATACCGCAGATATTTGATTGAACTTGGCGTGCGTTCTTAGCAAAAATTCTCCCTGATGTTAGGAATTCATAGTTTTAATCAAGGAAAACAGGAAGGAGTATCTTAACATTTACTAGAACTTGACTTTTTAAAGCACTTACATTGAGATAATTAGATCTTTGTTTTGATTTTACAGCTATATATCAATGTTTTGTTGGAGTATTTTTAAATAAGAATTGATTTTCAAACTCATATTATTGAATTCTTTTGTTTTTGATTAAAGGCTCTGTCTGTCGACCAATGAAAAATCTGCATTCAAATATAAAACAAAATGGCTGGTAGCAACGTGCAGTTGTTTATAAAAATAATTTCATTCATTTTTTATGTGCGTTGTTTGATTTGGATGAGTGTTACAAATCAACTAGGTACGTTTTAACTATGAATATAAAATATAAACATAATGCGTCTAAGGTTTAAAAGTGTACACTGATTAAACTATATATACAATTATAAAACAATCTCGGTAATGAAATCTTCAAATTTTCAGTTCCGTCGATGGGCTCTGAGACCGAAAAGTGAGTTTTTTTGATTTTCTATACATCAAAATTATCATTGCTTTAGAAAAATAATTAAAAATAGTAGGAGCTTTATACAATAGTTAATAACATTACGAAACATTATATTGTTACATATAATTATCCCAAGGCGTTGGACGTATACATTTGAATTTCTCATACTACGTCATATGTACCCTAGGGTGAATGAAAATATTATACACATGGGTTAGATTTGTAGGAAAATAGTACACAATTGCATCTATAATTTAAAGAAATAAAAGCCAATATTTTACCAAAAAATATCATTTCAGTAGTTTCATTCCGAGTGATCTACGTTAACGGTTTTTATCCATTTTTGCTCTATAGGATTATTTTTTGTAAAGAATGACTAAATTCAAGATATTTATTAGAGAGAATCTATTATGTTCTTAATAGAACAAATACCTACAGATGATATAACAAATAAAGTATTTATAGTTAGTAAATATCATAAATTAGCATGAATCATATTTCAAATTAACTCAAGTCACCATTTATTAAGATACATATTTATGTATAATTAACTTAATTCTATCAAAATATCATATCTTCATTAAGGGTTTTTAGCATTTTTGTTCTATTTGAGCATTTTTCTTAAATAACAGTCATATTCAGTATGAACAGTTGTAGTAAACTTAGTATGTTCTTTATAAAACTTAATACTCGCAGATAATGTGAAAAATTCAGTACTTAGTCTGTACAACATACTTATTCAAGTCAAATTTTGATTTGTTTTTTTAAATATTTGTGTTTCTTTCAATGTTACAACCATAAATACAAATTATATATCTGAATTAACTATTATGCAACTTAAATAAGTAACAATGTGTAAGTGAAAGGATGTAGAAACGTAACCAATTTTATGTTTAGAGTGAGAGTGTTATATATGTATAGAATAATAGTAATGTGTTTCATACTTAAATTAAGATTATAGTTTGTATGTATGTACATACATATATAAACACAAAATCAGTTGAAGTGGTGATTACATTTTGACCCTTAATATCAATTTTGCATTATAAAGTAGGGAGTACAAGTCTGTGTCCCATACTTAACTGTAACATAAAACAATAATCATAATGTTGTTATAGTATTTATGTTTCAATATATAAAATACCTACTGATGTCAGACAAATCAGACATATATCTGATTTTTTCATTCACAGTATATTTTTGGCATCATTTAGTATCTGATTCCACTGTGATGTGTATATGAAAGAGTTTTACGTGTAATCTCCTGAATGACAGCAATTAAAACGATTGGTTTAACTTGTTTGGATAAACATGGTTTTTACCTACATTTTGAAAGACGTAGAATATCATAAAATGACATGTTTTGTAAACAAACGTACAAACGTCAACGAAAGCACGTGCGCGCGATTTGACAGATGATCTAAAGCAGATTCTTGAACGGCCATTTAATTTTAACGTCTGCTTATATTTAATAATACTTTTTTTATTAAATTAAAAATATTATTTTGCTATATTATACAATAATATATATTTTTAGTATCAAAGTAATAATAAAAAAATATTAAAAAATTACAATTTACAACTACTAAGTAGTGAGACAGTAGATTAAAATCAGTGGGATCTATTTAATTAATTTAAAATTATTATTAAAATACATCATACAATTAATGTGTGTCACTAAGCACGATCTAGATCGATTTTATTAAAATTATTCATCCTTGAGATTAGGAAAATCTAAGAAACCCTCATCTATGAATATCGATCGGAATTTTAATTATGTAATACTAATCACTAATACCGATTTCCCAGATACGAAGGAACTTAAAAAAGCAATTTGATTCATATGGGATTTAAACTATGGTCTTTCAGGTATTAGTCACTGACTTTTACCACTGGTCTATTGTACTGGTTTATCAGTCTCCTACGATAAAGCGCACCAAAATTACCAGAGAAACTAGCTTTTGTCTTAAGCAACTAATGAAACAGCAATTACATTAATACGTTTCGTATTATTTTTATTCAAAATTATATTTAAAAATATAATATATTTGTAGTGAAAATATTAAAATAATGTCAAATAAATGCAAAATTATATTATTTTAGTTACTAAAATGACTGATATATAACTTTACATAACAGATGACCTAATCGATAAATAACAATAAAATATACAACTTACAAATGACCATTCATCCCACACCATAGTTTGAATATGTAACGAATGAATACTAAAATTATATTCGACAAAATCAGAATGAATAAAAAATTTGAGGATCCGGTATTTACACACATTCACTGGCTGCAATCACTATCGTGAGGTACTGACAGCTAGTCTTATATAATATATAATTATTCTAAGCCGCTTCCGTTTCCGGACGCGCTCGCTTCAAAATTGAAACACTCTACGTTCAAATTTTACTCTGTAAATCGTACCGCTCTACATGACCGGTTTATAATAAGACAAGTAAACAAAACAATAATATAACTGTTTTTAAAATTAAAGCTTTACAATAAAATTAGATTCAGTCAAAATATTTTTTTAACTTAAAAAATATTAAATTCTAGAAAATTATTTCTTCCTCTGTCCCGTAATAATAGTAGCAGTTGATGCATTTAATTTGTGTAATAATAATAGTAGCAAAAGAAAATATATATAGAACGCAGCATTTATTATCAAAAAACTAGATTAAATTAAAAAATAAATTAAAAAGATTACTACTAATTTTTATTTTAATTGTTCGAATAGTTTCTGGATTTTTTAATAATTTTAAACTTCTGGGAAGGTAGGAAGTTTTACTTTCCCTTTTTTTCATCTTTCACAATGGGTTCAACTGAAAAAAACAATTAAATACTGAAAAAAACAATTGATTTTGATCGAAAATAGCTATAATTCGTAATATGTGTTAAAACATATGACAAATGTCATGAAACATTGATTTTGATTCAAGGCTTCGCAATTTTGCGCTACAACGTAACTTACAGCTGCATTCGCCAATAATTTCCGTTTATATATTTACTTGCTACTATTATTATGGGACAGAGGGACTAAAAATATATTATGCTACACAGAAAAAAAACATTATAAATCAATTAATTTTATTTAAGGACTAGCTGTCGGTCCCTCACTATCGTGTGGTACCACAGCTAATGAATGTATGAATACCGGACCCTAAACTTTTTGGGTCATAAATATTTTTTTGATTTGTTCTGATATTTTTTAATCTAGTTTTATTATTTATTATTATGACAATTATTGTGATTCGGCGATCACTAAACACAATATATCTACTTATAATAATATTTCTATAACAATACAATTAGATGCTTAATAAATTATCACAATAAAATCAGTGATTAATGTTTAATTTTAATTTAATTAATCTTTCTTGTCATATCCGATGTCTTTGTGGCTCTCTTGAAAACATTTGTTTTATAGGTAAATCCTGAATTTTGACTTAAAATCCTTGCCAAAATCATTATCTAACATTCGCCTTACTTTACTATACAATATTCCATTGTAAACGCAAACTTATAAGCGAATTCCTTGTACCGCCATCGTAAAAATAAAGATATCGCAGAGCGTGATAAAATGCGTCGTCAATAAGTATCTGTAAAATCCAAAATACGTGTTTAATATGGCTGGAAATTGCCACACGCAATAAAGATAATAACACTAAGATAAAAAATGAATAAACTTTACATACCTCAAATCCAAAAACATGTGTGAACTTTTCAATATGACAAGTTGATGCTGCTGAAAATCAAAGGAATATAAAACCATTTAAAGGAGTAATTGCTTATCCTTATTCAGAGCACTGCATAAAACGAAATTTGTGCAAACGTTAGAATAACGTTCCACCCAAATAGAGTGCAGTAAATTATCCATAAATTAATTTGGCTCACCTATTCCATATACGTTTTTGTCGCTCGTGTGGCGCCAATCGCGTGCCATTTTCAGAACAGCGCGTTTTACGATCAACAGGAAACGCCTTTGCCGTAGTCCTTTTTTGCTTATTTTTTTCACGTATCACGTACACGTTAATCGGTACGCTTTTTCAGTGTCGCGTTGCTGGCGGTCGGTTTATTAAATTTTCAATTTCGAGACCCCGCCAGTTTATACTGGCGCGGCAGGAAACCGCAAACAGGCTATATTACGTTTCCGCTGAAGCCTTCAAAGCCATTATTCAAGTGTTATCGTCGAGAGGTATAAAATGGACGGTGTAGAGTGGACCACGAAGTCACAGCGGTCCATTCTACACGAATTCGACTTAAGCGCGAATTGGGTCAAAGCACTTGTGCGGTTGGTAAAAGCAAACGGCTATTGGGAGAGGTCGTTACGCTACTTTGTATTGTGCCGATTGTCGCCTGATCTCTACAATATGCGTAGATTCAGGGTTTCTTGTATGGCACCATAAACAACAGTATTCGGCAGTAAGTTTGCACTAGGATATTGCTACCCCTCATCCTACGTTCGCTTTCTTTTCTTGAGAAATTATGCTGTAAATCTTGGGCTTTCACTAAAGAAGACAGCAATGTCTTCATGTGTGAAATGTCTGATTATTGAAAAATCAATACCAACTATAGTCAACAACTTACATATACTATTATATGTAACACATATGTATATAAATGTTATCATTACTACAAATATACATACTAGTAATTGATAACGTTTGAGTTTTAAGACCTACAATTAATTTTCAACTCAATTTTTTTTTCAGCATAGGGCAGATTGTTTTTGATTTACTATTGTCAATAAAAATACATTTACCTATGTATCATAAAAGTGATTTAAAATGCCTTCGCGTTGAAAAGGTTAAAACCGCCTAAAAATAATGCAATCTAAATTTGCTATTGAAATAATATGTTTTTATTTTATTTGCTACTAAACTTTTATAATAAAATAAAGTTTAGTATTATTGGTGCATTTAAAACTAGGTCTTGCGCCATCCAATTTTGCCAATGTAAAATGCAATCGATTAATTGCTTCAAGATTACATAGTTACGGTAAATGCGTTATCGCAATCGATAGTAAAATAAACTAGTAAACAAATTAGCTTAATAGTTCGTTATAGGCCTGTAATTTTATTATATTTCAAAAACGAAACTCATTGTTAATAAAATAATAAAAAAAACTTCAAAGAAATCCTTGAGGTGTTTAGTTTGTAGCTTCTTTTAATAAAGGCAAACAGCACACCCATTTCATAATTAGTGCCGGTATCAAATTTCTTATAATAAATTAGCATTGAACCTAATGCGTCATAATTGTATAATAAAAACATATGTACATATATATAGGTGAGCCAGCATAAGGCGCTGTCTTAAAACTTTTAGATGTCAGGGAAAAATAAAATTTTCGTGAAGCGAGATTTAAATGCAGGAATATTATTGCTATTATGGCGACCATTCACTACCATTAAGGAGATAATGACGTTTCTCGGAACCACTTGTTTCTCTTAACGATGTTTAAAATTGTTTTCTAATAAATATGTAAAGCGAGAACTTATAGAAAGAGATTTCAGTAAGTCGTACGTTTCTAAAAAGTTTTCCGAAAAAACTTTTATTTCGCTATAAATGGTTTAGAGTGAGCCACAGTGAGCCCTTATTTTTGGCCCAATCCTTGGCTTGTTTGAAATCTACTTGTGACATAAGTAACTAAATTCAATACAAATATAAATCTATTTTATTAATATAAATACAAGAGTTGCAGAATTTATTTATGGGGGACTTGTTTGAGCTGCAGACTCTAGGCACGTTAATTTTTACTATCTTCAGAGGTCCATATGTGGCGAGCCAGACTGACCAAGGGCGTAGCCCCGGTGGCAATTCCGTTGAAGCACTTTCTGTGTATAGTTTCACTAGTCAAGGACAAAGCCTTGACCTTTGGTCTTAAGCCATGCGTCTTTTCTGATGTGTATATACATATTTCCAGCGCCTAAAAATATATAAATAATAAATTGCTGTGAATGATAATTACCTATTATTAATGACAGTAGTTCAGTGGTATAAATCAATGGCTAAAATAATAGTTTTTTATGTGATTAAAACCCAGATTTTAGGTATTAGTTATTGTGTCTGATAGATCTAAAAAGGTGCTTATTATATAATATATCTATAATTTTTAGCGATAATCGCAAATAATGTTTTCCTAGATTTTTATAAATCTCTCAAAAGAATTCTAAATAAAATACTAAGTATGTATATATATCAACGATTTACAGACATTGATTTTACTCTGAATAAGACACAGTATTCACCCAAACGTAACGCATTAGGATAGCGCCTTTCATATTGTGCAATTAATTATTATAATAATTCTGATAAAAGGGAAGGGCTTTTGAAAACCAAACTTTAAATTTAAATGGCTCATCAGAGTGTATTCTTACGAGTCATCCCTTATCTCGGCATGCCTATAAACTATAAAGATTTTAACTGTATTTGTTTGTGCTTTTACATAACTATATTATATAATATATATGTGTAATCATACTATACACTCAATTTTTTAATTTTTGGCAGTGAACATGATTTTGCTTTGAGGTCGATTAACATTGAAATATAATATTAAAACTAGCATATCTGATTAGCATACCATATCTGAAAGATCTGTGTCTGAATCATATATTGACTGGGAGATCAGAATTAGTAATTAACAGATTCAGTTTTCCTAGATTTTCCTAATCTCACATAATCTCACTTTAGTATTAGTGTGATTGTTTTAATATAATTCCATGATAATATTATATGAGTTCACATCTGTCTGAATAATGCAGTCGTATGTGGCTGCTTTCTTAGTATTTTTTGTCGCTATCAAATGGCGCTATCCACTTGGTGCAATTTCCAAAGTCTTGTATCCCAAGTTGTATCACGTATAAGTTCTTAACACTTTATAGGCCGTTAACGCGGTAAGGTGTTAGTATAAAATTGTTAGGAGCCGCTGATTCAGTTATAAAATAAATATCCACACCCAAAACAAATATTTTTAAGCTATTTTTTTGATAGCATTATTAGTGGAAAAATAGTCGTCAATAGATCGTTTATTAACACTGCACCCCAATCGTAAAAGTTTTAGGTTTCGCTCGTTAAACTGTCGGACATAATTTAATTGATAGCAATAAAAAGCAATGACTATCCTCGAATCACATTAAAATAATATAAATTTCAATTTATTGACTCGTTTTGTATGCAAGTGATTACTTAAAATTAAAAATAGTGATTTTTTCAGCGGCCTATGAAGTGTTAATAAAGTACACAGGCGCTATGTTTGCGCTTTTATATGGGATAAGTTTTCCATACTTTCGCCGTAACTGCTAATTACAAAGATTTAGGGGTGTAACTGAATGATTTTTTTTGTTAAAAAAAAGTTCTGTATCTACGTTGGAGATTTGACAACCTCGCACTTGTCATTTCGCATTTAACTTATTTGTAAATGTAATACATTTTCTGTGTGTACGTGTAAAGTATTGAATATTTTTTTTTATTCAATTCATTTATTGTCACGCACGGTCTGCACTCGACGGACAAATCTAATGCCTAAAATGATAGAACCAAATTAAATCAAACTAGGAAGATTTATAATATATATTATTATATTTGTTAAGTTTCGAATCGAACTCGAATTCACTTTTAAATAGATATAATATTATAACTAATTTAGAACTGACATAAAAAACTGTTATTGATCTAGTAAGATGCAGATATATATGTATGTATATAGTGGTACAGTAAAAACGGTTTCAATACCAATGTTCATCTTATCTCTTTAATGTATTTTTTTATTATATGTATAAAAAGTGATATATTTTTCACACTGGCGATTTTCTTTCGCCTCCATTTATCACCATACGCCATCTTATTATTATGTAATATATAAAGGGAAATTATGCAAAACTGATACATTGTTTCGCTCGCTACGTCGCCGCTAATGTATTCACGTTGTGACCGGCGATTGGAATATTAAATTTTTCGGGCATGCTAAATTTATGTGGCCGAAATACTCACGTCAATCACGTTCCGTAAGGTTGAATGATTTATTTTCCTACGACAAAAAAAGGCACTCGTTTGTTATAACAACGTAATCGTCCCCCCAATAACAGTCTATCTATATTTTTTTTTGTGGAATGAAACTCAATACACAATATGTACACATGTTATATTTCTATACTGTTATCATTTATCGATAATATCTTTTAACAGTCACAACAGTATGGGTGGTTTGTCACACCTGCCGATTGTCGAATTTTCGACGAAATGTCGAACAGGTGATGTATTTTATATACATACACGATTCATATAATGCATGCAAGCAGTCTATATATAATTATTATTGCCATTATTATATTTTACGATCTAGATGTAGTAGTTTAAGTGTTGCGGTTCAGAACCTTTAATCGAAATAAATATACGTTTGATATGATAATTACGTATAAATAATATTTTTGCTTTTGTAATATAATAGTAGTAACAGTATTGTGTAACTTTATTTTATTATTAAATACTCTGCAGGTTATTTGCAATTTCTTTTATTAATTGTAGTATATAACGGTTTTGCGAATTCAGCTGTGTACTGAGTTATCCAATTCTTTAACGTTTCCTCTAGGGATATTGACTTTTTGTAATTAAAAATATTTCTTTGGTAGATCGAGTTGAACGTGAGTTAATAAGTAAGCGTGTTTTTGTAAGACATTATTACATAAAGTATACATTTTTATTTATTAATTTATTTTAATTTAATATATATTATATACATAATCTTATATAACATATTAACCTTTGATTGGTGACTTAATTTTAAGCATATATGCACATATTAGGAGTGAGTTAATTTAAATATTGAAAAAATCAATAATTAAAAAAAATATTATGTTAATTATGAAAAATTAAATTAATGTTACTCAATATTTTGTGTATATGGTTAATTACAATAAACACATTTTATTAAATTATTTTTATATTTCAGGGGTGTGACAAAATAATTGGACCACCCCAATATTTCACATATTTTGATATTTTGCAAGAAACTAATGTAGGAAATAAATGTCGTGCGTTAAAAGATATACAGCTCGTTAGTAAGCGATGGTTTTAAACAAAAATATGTATATGATACAGTTACAGATTTAACAAAGGAACTGTATTCAGTGTGCAGCAATTTGTTGGTTCTGTCAAATCATTCGGATAAAATAATTACATTTTATTTTCTAATCTCTTTCTAAACTATCATCCTTATCATAATTGTTCGTAATTAGTAATTTGTGGATTAATAATAATTTTTATTTTTGTGTGTAAAACAGTGATTCTTATAAAATGGTCAAAATAAAATCAATCGGGTGACTATAGTCAATTTACGCGT
Organism: Plectrocnemia conspersa; assembly: GCF_051122295.1. NCBI lineage: Eukaryota > Metazoa > Arthropoda > Insecta > Trichoptera > Polycentropodidae > Plectrocnemia > Plectrocnemia conspersa. Next base: position 9,106,311 of record NW_028277169.1, read on the forward strand.
TCAAAGGGTTCAGGAGGTGAGGCCAAATTCTGTGTCCAAGGAAGTTCTTGAAGTAAAGCAGTGATCCAAGCGTCAATTGTGTCTTGTATGGTTTTCCTATCGCGTTATGTACGATCGCTGTATCCCCACTACGCATGTTGGTAGGCATCAAAATATCACGTCCCGGTACCTTGAAGCGCCACAAAAAATATATGCGTCATGCTTATCTGAGCAATGCTGTACTGGCATTTTATTAAATAAAGGTTTTATATAAACGGCTTGTTCTTAAAACCTGTTTAAATAAATTGCTTTTAGGAAGCCTTTTTACTAATATTTCCATAAAAAATATTATTTTATATAACTCAAATCTGACTGTTTAAAACATTTTTTTATGGATATTTTATAAACCACTTTTTAATGATCATTTATTTTTTTTAAGGACAGTACGTAGTGTAGTCCGTATGTATCAGACTAGTAACTCTGAGGTTGCGGGCTCGAGCCCCGGCAGCAGTACTTTAATTTTTGTGCTATTATAAAAAAACCGGTCCCAGTTGTAGTGACATCTATTGATTATAAATTATATTTCACATGTTAATTTATAATTATTAGTATATATGTCACCGATTCCAAGTGGTTAATACTTACTTGTAGGTATTCATTATATCTGATTGACTCACTCAGTTGGTACAGATTCACTCCGTTGTAATGCATTGCGCTTACGCCTATCAGGTCAACGGAAGATTGAATAATAATTAAAAAATTACTACATTCTAGATTTTTTACCCCTATCATTTTATTTTAAAATAATCACGTAAGAAATTTAGCTATGTGCTAATTAAACTGCTTAGGACAAAATCAAAAGATCATGAAAGGTTTTTTTAATGCGTCATGATGATCATTCTACAATTAAACATTAAAAACAAAAAAACAGTTATGGTGCACATTTAAAATAGATAAGCGCCATTATACATATTTTTTTGCCAACTCCTCATAGCTATCGCCGAAATCATGAAAGAATAAGGGACGCGATCGCGACTCTAAAGCCTGCATCCGAAAGTTACGCTTTGCTGAAAATGCAATGAATTATATCCCAATGCTTCTAATGCCACTAGGATACAAATACGGATACTACCTGTATTGTCGCTTGTAGGTTGGCAATGTCTGTCGTCGCCGTAGTGTTGTCAAAGTAACGCGTGACTCCAGAGTAACCAACATATATCAGTCCCCCACAATTGAATTAAAATAAAACGTATTCCAACGTCTAATAAAATTTTATACAGAAATAAATCTGTAATCGTACAGTGATGATAAATATATCTTTATTGTTCGACTTATGTGTTGTTTTGGGTCAATCTTGAATACTGCATGGGCTTCGTAAATAAATAAAGCACATGACAAATTCTGGTTGCCATAAACTTTAGTTTAATAGAAAGATGACTAGATGTTATATATTATACAATATTTAAAGGATCTTTTGTAAGCTAGAGATGAATTTAAAGCACTTCTATTATTATTTGCATAATAGATAAAATATTTTACGCACTATTACGAGCCGTTAAGTTATATTACTTGTGCTTGTATGATATATTGTCGGTTAAGTAATTTATTATTGGATAATATGCAACTTATACACGCATTTTATTAGTAATTAAGTTTAATCTTTAAACTGAAAATGCGATGTTTGTATAAGCATGTATATATATTCTTAGTATGATATTATAATACGTTACAATTAATTATTATATATACGCGGAAAATATATTATAATTGAAATTCTGAGAAATATTGAAAGCGATATTTTATTTTTCCATCTCGCATATGAGGGATTTGTCAAAAATTTTCGCATGAGTTAAATATAATTTAATCATAAAAGATCGTTTATTTAAGTTTGCTTTCTATTTTTCATTATAATGTTTAATGGATATCGAGCAATATTTACGTATAATTAACTTTAAAAAATATTGTATTAAAATGTAAAATAAAATTTTAATATGGCCTAGCAAACATGTTTTTTATAAAATATATTTAAATTAAATTAAACGTAATAAAAAAATATTTCATTATTTTAAAAAGATTAAAACGTATAAGTACCAAAGTCTGACAAAATATAAACATATATAAAAACGCTGTTTGCCATTTTAGTGACATACGTAGTTTTTTTTATATTCCATAATTTTATTATACTTGGTAGAACTTGTAATAATACCCAATTGTAACTTACTTCTTAGGAATGTCGATTCAAATTATACTTAACAGTCCCATTAATTTTGCCAGTCAATTCAGATACCTCATCAGAGGATGGCCTAGATTCACCGCAAACCAGATCATCCTTACAGATCAATTCACAAATGCCCTGGAACGCTTCATTCTCACGTCTCGTTGAGCGATTATGCAAAACAAATCCGCATAGTTTAAGGCTTAGATTATCAAAGACAAAGTCTGCTTGTGACATTTCGAACCTCTGCTACCAAACCAAAGTGCAAACCTCAGGAATTGTGACCTCATTGCACAGTATCAATGTCACGAACCGATATCTTAGTTCATTATGTATTATCGATATAATATCGATTGATCGATACAGAGAGATTAAAAGTCGTTTCGCCGAAACATAACGAATGACTCACGGCTTAATGTGATTAATTAAGTGCTGGAGATAAGAGTAACATAATTCGTAAGGAATTTTCACCGGCCAGCGTCTCTCGCAACGATTCTAATTGCTCTCAATTAATTACAATTTGTGGCCTTCGGTGTTAGCATATATAATAAAAAAACACGTTTATCTAATAGTAAATAACTCAACTAGAAAAATAGTTACCTATTACTCTTTAGAAAAGTCTGAATTAAAACAGATGATATTTTTCAGCTATTTGAGTGAAAATAAACTGTGCTGGTAGAATGCAAATGGTACCTCACCGTATATATTGAATTATATTTTATAAATGCATTTTTAACATTTTTAATCTTTCACAAACTAAATAGTACAAATAAAATAAAGTCATAAGCTATGTATTATCAAGGATATTTTATGAAGCTAATGTTAGCATAGAGTTAATGTAAAAACTATGTACTTTACGTAATGTGTTTTTATTCAAAATGCCTCTAATATTAATTATATTATTAAAAATATCTTACTATAATTATTAAACTTATGCTGTAGAGTAGATTGTACATAAGTTAGTGCTTAAATCGTTTGTTTATAAAATGATCCTTTTTTTTATGTGATGCGTAATTTAATCAATGCTTTTTACTAAATAAATGTATTGCCTATTTAAAAACTTTCTTCTTATGTTTTTTAGCTTCGTGTTACTTTTTAGATATATATAGTCAGTGGAAAATAAGGGAAAGTAGATTCTATAGATAAATCGTAACAGTGTAGCAGATCGTGTTAGTAGTCCGAAGTAGAATAGTCGTCAAAGGCAAATTCTTAACATTTTAAACGCCGCGAACTATTAGTATGGTCGTGCACTGAAAATCGAGAATTTTAAAATACGTTTTTTATTTAAATATAATTATCGGGAATTGTGAAGCTTATTTTGAAGCATATTCCGTTGACTATTTGGGTAAAAATATGTATGAATGAAGATAAAAATGTATGAATAGTATTAGAAAGAATTCCGTGTATGTAATACATGTTTTTATTTTAACTTCGCCAGCCATCCCTATCATAAAAAGGCCGCAACGGCGCGATGATTTCTCTATTACATAACAGACCTACTAAAAACTGCTAGATACCGTTAGACTTGCCTGAAATAAAACATTTTTTTTTATATAGACACATTGCGCATATCGTACACAAATATTGAACATCTTAAATTAAATTTTAAAAATGTGTTGAAATATAGCCAGGTGGGATATTTTGCATAGTGGGCCGATATTTCAGCATTCTGGCTGATTTAGAGTTAATATTTTTCTTCTTTGATACCCCAATAAAACTACTTGGGTTGATCCCCTACAATGCATCATTTTATGCTCTGCTTCTGCTTTCAATCAATTTGGGGATCATCGTTTTCGTAGTTCTTAGCCATAGAGATATCGTATTTAACAAATAATATGCACGGATTTATAAGAAAATATTATTTGTTAAATATTTTATTTTGTAATACCGGTAGTATGAAGATAAATTTTTGCCCCAATACCGGTATTTGCAACCGAAAAATTGCGTTCGTTTTTAGTAGACGTGAGTTTGATAGTAGATAATGCATTTTTCAGTTGCTGTAAATTTTCTGTCTTTTTGCCAGTTGTTTCGAATTTATTAAATTCTTTAGCTAGAGACCGGTACATATTTTAGTTATCGCAGTTATCTCCGTGCTTAAAATTTTTAAGCTGTTTGTTATGGATTAATTGCTCTTCAAGACACATTTCACTGTCAGCATGGGCTATATTTAGTATCACACAAACTTAACTTCGCTGCTTCCATTTTTCTCGCTATATTGTGTACATATTTTTTAGATGTAGTTTAAAAAATATATCTTTTTTCTATTCATTATTAAGTACACTAGAGTTTTAAAGAAACTTACATATAATATATATTTTTTATGGTAATTCTTTGGCTTATTTCATTTTTAATTTCATAAAGTTGCTCCAAACATATTTGATTATTTTCTACGGTTTTGAATAAGAATTTCAGTGCTCTTTCTGCAGATAGCAATGTCAAATATTCGAATGGCTTTTAATGCTGTCATTAACATTTCAACAGTTTCAGTAAATTCTAAATTATACATATCATCGATCTTCAGATAAAGTAACGCCCTTTTAACTTATATTTTTATTTAAAAAATCGCTCAATCAACTCCATCGTATTTTATTGGTTTTGCAATCCAAAATCAGTGACAGCTCTTTTTTTCAATTTCTTCTACAAATTTTTGTAATACACAATTTTAACAGAAGACTTTTTAAATACTTTAAATCAATCTTACGGATACATTTAATTATTTTTCGCATCTGAACATCTATAACAGTCGTATTAACTTATTTACATCATCGGTATAAAAATATTAAAAAAATATTTTACCTAATAAATCCCGTTACAATAAGAATTGCATGTTTTAAGACCATGCTGATGCAACTTATGTACACCGAAGCGAATATATGACTGATTTGCAATATTCGCAAATAATAATTCAGCTAGTTATTGCAATACGTTAATTTATATATATATATATTTCATATTATTATAATTTTGATATTGAAAGAATTTTATATATAATGAATTATATAACACATATAAAATTGTAAAAGTATTTAGTTTTTGAGAAGCGAGAAATAAAATAATATAATTAATTAAAAAACGTCCATTGTTTATGTTTTTGGATGTCTGGTGTATATATCTAATTATTGAGCGTTCTCCTATGGCGATTTCTATCAAAGGTTATTTTTCAAAGCGCATTGTTTAAAGTAACGTTTTCAGACGTGGAAAGATCATACATTTTTTTCATGTGAAAGTGAGTCGAATAAAAACATTAAAAGTGCGTAAAGTTAAAAACACCGATTTTTGACCTGTAAAAAACACAAAGACAGTAGATTCAGTCTTTCCAAAAGCTCTAGTAAGCATTTTTTGTTTATGTTTGCGAAAGTCTGTGAGGTTCTTATTTTGTGTTTTTAATTTATGTAGGATCTCTTCCATTATATTTTAATTCATCTATAATATAGCTGGACATTTATATTTTTATAAAACACATATTATTTCAAAATATTCGGCGAAAATTTAAAGGTTAAAAATATTACTAGTAGCGGGAAAAATAATTAAAAAAATGTAATATATGGATTTTCTTATTAAGCACACACATTATTTTTATATTAGTTTTATTCTGAATGTATTATTTATTTAATGTATAATTAATTGATCAATGTATTTCTAACATAGAAAAAACTAATGTATTTATTATACAATACAAGTGACTCTAATCCGATAAATTTATGTGCTAGTAACTGGATGAAATTATGCGATTAAAACTAGTTTTTCGTAATAAATTAGGTGTGTTCTAGGCGCGGAATGATTGATTCGTCAGATCGTATTTTTTTCACACGATCACGACACATCAATAACTATTAAGTAACACATTAATCTTTTTTTGTGATGCTAATGTAATGTGGCGAAAATCGATCGCTAGAAAGTACGTAATGAAGTAATGTTTTTGGCGAAATTTTTTGACGCAAATTATGAAAAACGGCGGAAAACTTATATTGGCGTCTTGAGGTGCAAACGTTATTTATTGCACGATCACTGGAGTTTTCTTTTTCTCATAGGGTTTAATATTATTTAACAAATATAAATATGATATCTAAATAAGCTCTTAAATATCATATTTTGTGTGGCAGAAAGTTGCAACTTTACAGTATAATTATTATTAATTAAATTTTTTTATTTAGATAAATTACTGAGTTGCTGTTTTGATATGTAAATAATTTACTAAATCAAATTATATCTGCGTCTTTAACGACTAATTATTGTACTTTAGTAGCCGTGACGCAATTGATTTCACGATTTATCTACCGCATTGTGTACATAATTCCACAGTTTTCTTTTTATTACACACCCGAAAAATATAATAAGATCTTCCAGTATCAGAGATAAGATAGTAGAAAGTTACAAAAATATTTTATTCTGCTCACAACTCAACAATAGATTATACAAAACGCGCTCGTATAATCGCACGCATCTCGCATTCCTTTCGGAGTTCTCATAAATATTCATTGCACAAATACATACTTTATTTTTTTAGCTATCGACATAAAAAAGTTCCGAAAAAGGCTTTATTTGACCGCATGTCTCGCAAGAACAACGGTCCAAGTGCCCAAAATTTATTCGAGGACTTCACGCGTGCACGCACGTAGTCCAATACTAAAATAAATCTTGAGTATCTATACCAATGGCAATGTCATGGTATATTACAGTCTATTTTGCACAGTTATGGAATAATACATTATCGATTAAGAAAGCAACGTTATTTTTTAGTAACATTTATTATGCTTCCACATATATACGAATCAAATGACTTTTAATTTAGGAGGCTATATAACAAAATTTATTCTAATCTGAAAAAAAATTGTGGAATGCACTCACTCAAAAAATTTGCATATAGATCTTATATGCTTTAAACACCTTGTTTTGTAAATATCATTTTTATCTGCAATAAAGTCCCTAACTAAAGTGCATAAAAAAGTAATTCAGTACAGCAATGTTCCGGTAATCATCACTTTCAGTCCTCGGTCTTTGACAAATCTCGATGATTTGGGGCGGAAACAGACTCATTGTTATCTTGTTGAACTGTATTTGCGTCATTACGACGATATAATTTAACAAGTTCAACAGTTCAACAAAGAGGTTCAAATCACCACTTTGTGAACGGTATATGTTGTCTTTCTAAATAACCTGTTATACTGATCTTGCTCGGCGTAATTATTTCAGTACCGACCTTCTTGGCTTTGCTTACAGTTTTTATGTAAGTGCTTTGAGACTGTTTGATACGTTTATTGGATGTCAAACTTTAAATTCCGGATGTGGACTTGGATCAGTGTATGCGAAGAGAGAAGCGGTGGTTTCTGCGATCTTCGCTAGTCTGATGTTCGGTCGGCCTACTTTGGTCGATGTTCAAGATAGAGAGCTCTTGAATATATGATTTCGACAAATTATTGTGTGGATTTTAGTAATAGTGTCGCTTATAAATTCTCAGACGAAGTGTCTAAAAGTGATTGGTACTTGATTTCGTTCCCGTATTTTTATACTCGTGTATGAGATTTGTTGTTCGCCTCCTTTCTGTAGAATGACAAATTACAGAAGGGTAGCGAGTTTTTTTAAAACAAATTGTCGTTGACCGGCGAACAAATTACGAACGGCCATTTTGAGGGGAAATCCGGCGTTTACCTTGTGACTTAAGCTGTTAAAATATTTCTCACGGTGGTGTCCCATTTTTTCTTATACGGGTTAAACGATTTTTATGATTTAATAGCATAAGTTAATGCCTACCACTGTGAATAGAATAAGAGTTCAATTGATAAACCCGATAAGTAAGGTTGAGGAAATATAGTTAAATTTTGGAGGATATTTATTGAGAAGATTTAAAAAACAGTTTTGTGTTCAAGACCCAAATTTTAATTATAAAATACATAATAAAAACATGATTAAAATTGAGCTAACATAATTATTTAAGTACCTTATTTACATGAGTAAATCAAATCAATGATGTTCAGTTTGTTTCAATTTTTTCTGTTTTTTTTTATGATGCTGCTAATTTTATTGATTGCTATTTAATCTATTTTTTATATATTGTATAAAATAAATATTTTCTTGATCGTGTATTATATATTAGAATTCTAAGAAAAAATCGTGGTAGTTAAATTTAAAGGTTATTTACTGAGAAGAATAAAGACACACCTTTGTGTTCAAACACCCAAATTTTAATTATGAAAATTTGGATAAAAAAGTACACAGTAAAATTATAATTATAATATTTTATTATTTAGTAATTATAAATGTCAAAAGCAACGACTGCCATCGAGTGTATGTCAAATTTAGTTAGGTTAGATTTGTTTAAATATTTTTTATTTAGTTAAATACATATACATGATTAGGTATTTGGTTTATTTTTCTATGTATATTATAACATAGATATGTACTGTCAAGTTATCAGTTTAAATCGCAATCTTATTTATATTTGTATGTATCTTTTTTGTATTTTTTGTATGTTACTCAATTTCTTTAAATAACTATTCTTATATACTTTTTTTTAGCTTATGTCGTATTTATTTTAATCTTTGTTTTAGTAATGTATTTTTTAACTCGTGAGTTCTAGTCTTGTTTTAATTTAGTACTATCGAGCTGTTTGTGATTAAATTAATTTGAACTTCTTTCTGGTTTTTTAATTGATATATGTTTTAAAAATGTTTTAAATTCTTTCATCTTCTTATTGATTTGTTATCATATTTTGATATTAGTAACGTCTCTTTTTTGTTGATACACTCTTCAGATAGATTCTGATTTAATCACTTTTTAGGAAAATCCATTTTACATAATCTGAAAATAAGTCATTTTAAATCTGTTAGTGCATCCTTAAACTGTATTGAAGCACAATCATAAACTTAAGTGTAGCCCGTTCTGTAATTTTGTGTAATTCCACCTGCACAATTTGTTATAACAAAAAAGGCATTCTAATGATTATTTTAAACAACGATAATAAGGCTCAACCACAGTGTTTTTCACTTCTTATAACAATGTAAGAGAGGTCTCGTGACTCATGAGTAAATAATTGTGTTAATACTTTACAGATTTCTTAATAGCTCGTACGCTTTGAGACGTTAATCACTCTTAAGTACAGCTTAAAATCTATTATTTGTTTGGAAAGGATGCATGGTAGACGATATGTTCTACTCAGCGCATAAGACTATTGTTTTTCTACCATTGGTTAACAATCGCTGAAATGGCAATCTGAACTGTTTCTCTTTAAAAGCGTAAACACATCTCGTGGGTGTGTCCAAGAAGCGATGCAATTATACCGCAAACATCCTTATCTGTGATTCGCCAGAGCTGTTTTTAACTAGCATTATAAAATACGCGAAACTCGCTCACAGCACGAGACATTAGCAGATTGTCCAGCATCTCATCTGCAAAATTATAATTCAATTAAAAATAATTCATCTTGACGTTCAAGCGAAGATTGCTTTTTTCAACTTTTAAGACCTGAAAATATTAAACTTACCGCTAAATTTCTTTATTTGTGTTGTAAATTAATATATGTTTATAAAATAAACTACCTAAACATTTATACCCGAAAATTTTAATAATTATGGTTTATAAAACTAAGACTTAAATCAATTAGTCCAAGATTTTTTTTTGTTCTTACACTATATGTTGATTTTATTTCATTATTAACTTTTGGTTAGAGTCAAGCTATGAATGTTATTTATATTAATAAAAAAGTTTTTCTTAGATACACATGATTAAGTCTGAGAACAACATTTATGTTTTATACCACAGTGATTAAAAATCAACTGTATACAGTTCGATGTAATAAGTTAACTAATCCTAATAAAGTCAGTTCAAAGTTGAACTCTGATTTTAACCAGTGGGCGATAAGGTTTAATTGATCCGTCAAACGCAGATTAATCACCGTGATTCGTTTAGTCGTCGGACATTATGACGCTTTATGGCTTTTTAACGGTGTTTTTGTAGAAAAACATAATAAATCTCTCCTTACGTTCTCTCGAGATATTCAGGAGCGGTCGTAATTGAGGCTGAGATAATCGCAGAGCGGTTTACGTATAATTGAAAGTGCAATCAATGAAATTGAAAATGATACGGCAAATCGCCCGAGGGGAATTAGTTGCCGCAATCAAATACTTGCGATTATGCTTTTATAAGTATTTATGAATATTATTCATGAATGAATAATACAAATGAACAGTACATTTTAAATGCCAGTTAAATAAATATAAAATAATGATATTTTATAAATGTAATATGGTTTTGAAGTTGCCTTTATTTAATAGTTATTTTAACGTAGCGCTCACGTTTTATATATGTATTTTTTTAATGTGACCGTAAAATTTGTGCAAAAATAAGTAAATACATATATGTTTTCATTGTAGTACTATAATATACTAAAATAGTCTTTAAGTCTTATCGAAGATCACATTAAATTCTAAACTAGATCGGATTTTCCCGTGCTTCTAAATGTCTTCTCGATAGATTTAGTGTAGCTTCGCTTAAACTTACGTTATTTGAAGTGGTGGAAGTTAGTGTAAAAAGTAAGAAAAAATGATTATGGCAATGTTTAAATAAACGTGATAAATCTATCGTCACTTTAAACGACGATGATTTGGGGTGGAAACAGACTTTTTGTTATTGCTCAATTCAGATGTTATCAGACTTTTTGGTGTGGATTCAAAACCAGTACATTTGACAGTGTTGTTTTTATTTATTTTTATTTATTAATTGCATAACTGCAAAAAAATCTGATTTTTAGGCAATTCAAGCGACATAAGTCAGTTAGTTTTATGACCCTATTAGCGATTCTTTGGCGACTAATTTTGTCACAATTTAATATGTAAAAATAATAATCACACTTTAATTTATATTATCTGCTTTTATAAGATTTTAATTTATAATTTCTATTATATTATGTATTAAAAATAAATAATAATTTAAAAATTTTATTTACTTGTGCTTGGTAAAATAAAATATATAAATGTAATACGTTTACATTATTGTTAATGTCGTTGATTATACATCATTTTTGATTATTATATAATTATTATACCGATCGATCATTAAATATTAGATTTTCATAAATTTTCCTTATCTTACTGATGATTAATTCCATTCGAGCTATCTCGTATATATATAAGGGTTTAAATCTTTAAAAATAAGCTACTTTGATTAATAAGAAATATCATAAATATTTTCGAAAATGTCTAGATGTTAAATAAAGGTCAAATGATCCCCCAAAGTTTGTTCAAGTATTTATATTCGTATATACCAGCATCCGTAAAGGTTATAAATATATAATATTAGTTTTAAATAGGGTGGGAGTAAATTTATAAAAATATTGCTCTTGTACGAAATTACATATAATTTTAGACAATTAAGATTGTTTTCATATATATAAATTTGAAACTAATTATATATATTTTCATTCAAAAGCTACATATGTATGTAAATAATTTGTATCCATACGTAAGTAAATAAATAATTTTCCAAATTTATAAATTATTAATTAAACATCAAAGCAAATGTTTCAAGATATCGTTAAGACAAATAAATTTTGGTCATATATCGTGATAAATTAATTTAAATCAAAGTACAATTGAATAAACAACTATATAAATATATATATGGAAATATAATAATAATTAATATATATAAAATCCAAAATATCTCAAATAGCTGGTATTAAAATATTATTATAATATATAATCATTATATTTATAGTTATTATATTGTAGGATTATGAATAAGTTTAATCTTGCATATTGAGATTATAAAAAAATATTCTATAAAAATAACCAAATTGTTATTAAAGTAAAAAATATTATTTTCCAAATAAATATGACCTTTCCAATGAAACTAGAAAAGAAACATTATTTAATAAAACATACTTTTGAGTCAAATATATTTATAACATCATACGTTTTAATATTAAAATGTATTAGTTAAAGCAAAGTTTATAAATTATTTAATAATATGTGTTTTATTGGGTATTTGATTTTGATCACATATGTATTTATATAATATTTGCTTCGTTGATTTTTCAACGGGTTCAATTCTGGTTTTCTTAGAATTATTTTTATACATTAATTTAAAGCAATTCGACAAATTATATCGCAACATAATTAATTAAATTAATTAATTACTAGAGCAATGATTAATGTAAGCATATATTTACATAATAATGTCAAATATGAGTTAGAGCATCTTATATAAATAAATACATTTTTAACTATATACATATAATACATATGTCATATAGCGGCTGTTGCTACGGCTAATACGATGACGACGTTTCTCAGAAACAGATTAAAGTTGCTTTCCAAGAAAAATATTTAGAGTAAATAAAACTGCTTTTTAAGAGAGATTATAAGATGGCTTATAGAAAAAATATGTTTCTGAGGGATTAAGTTTTCGAAAAACCCACTTCTTTCGCGGTTCGCCAGGTATATAAACGGTTTTAAGCCACCACAGCGGATAATGAATTTTGAGACGTCGATCATAATGGACCGCGCGTTTATTTAGGACGAGGGTATAAGTCATTGGATCTGACACCGGGGCTTTTGCCCTTGGATATACTGACATATCAAAAAAGCGTTTTACACTAAAACGGTTATAAAAATGTCTATATTTTATTATAAATTATTCAAAAGTATTTTTTAAATATTGAGGATTAGATTATTTTTGTAATATAAAAAAATACTGCTGTTTTACAAATAATAAATATAAACAACTTAGGTTATTTCATACAGTTTTATCTTCTTTCTATTGATTTTTTAACGTGTACAATTCTAGAATAATAAAATTGCATCATAACATAAGTCTCTTTTAAAAAGATACTTGAAATAATTGATATACTGTAACACACTCAGTCTTAAGTGTACATCTGACGATATATCTGTATAGAATATATATTTTTATATTTAATATGTAATATGAATATATTTTTTTAGGGGGAATAAGTAAAGAAACTTGTCGTTGATTTTTCACACTATTTATTATAGTATATTATAAATGAAGCAGAGTGGTAAATTGTGTTTTTGATTTCTTCTTTATCTAGTAGAGTTGCAAATAATAAATTGAAAATGTAGCATTAAATTGAAAAGGCTTTTAAAATATAAGTATTAGGTTTTACCATTCAATGGTTGACATCATGTACTGCATGATTTTTATTATTAAATGTCAAATAACCTATTGATGTAGAGCCTGCTTTTTCGACCCATTTCATTGCCGACTATATTTCATCGTTTTAATAACATCTTGTACGTACAAATTGAGAATCGCTCTTGTGCCTTACGCACGATGGTTGTCATACGAATTTATGGATACAATAAAATATTTTTAAAGCTCTATATTCCATTCCATTTCACCACTATACAATAACATCATAGCTTCGAAACAGAGACGCCGTTGTTATTTTTTCTTTATCGCTTCCTCCTTATTGTATCATGGTGATATTTTTTTATAGCCGTAACTTAATAACCCTCATTCACTTTTCAGGTCACTCGGCCGAGTTTCAGTGCACTCAAGTCTGGTTTTATTGCTTGGTGGACAACATTCGACGGACTCAAGTGTGGATACTTAAACACGCTTCATTTTTGGGACGGGTTGATGTGCTGTTGAACCCGGAATAAATCTTTTGTCTCGGATCTCGAATCTGCCAGGCCGTTCTGGATGATCTTCCACTAATAAATCACAGGTGAGACTATCTTGATAATATGCTAATAGACTGTGAATGCGGTCGAACTACAACGTAGTATTAGTAGGTTAACAAATTGCTTGGAATGATTGATGGATGGTCTGGTAGAAATTGGAATTAGAATCAATCGTTATGCGATGTTTTTTTAATGGCTATTTACCTGCGATGGATTATTACCGAATAAAAATGTACAACTGTGTACCTTTCTGTCCTAAAATTAAAATATGTATGTCAAAAGTATTGCAAAAATATTTATTTTGTCAAAGAACAGCTCAAATCAGTGTTCTTAAATGCTTAGACATAATCGCTATTTAGTAGAATAATGACTTTGAAATTTATAAAGTCACAGTTCTATGAAATTACTATCTTCCACTTAAATGCGCATTGTGTCTTTATTTTATACTTATTCTTTTTAATGAGTTTTATATGAGTTTTATAGATAACATTATTGTCCGTTATTCTATATATGAATGTTTTTAAAATACTGCTAAATCCTCTTCGTCTTAGATCTATCGATTCTAAGAAGTATCTTATGAATGACAATTAATATTTAATAAATATAACTCAGCCTGGAATCCTTGTTTGATGATTCATATTTAAAATTAGAAGCATTTTATTATTAAAACAACGTTGAAATCGTTGAGTATCCCTGGCACAAGTACTTGATCGGTGATTATTATATTATTAGATATTATTGATCCAATTAAACGTATAAATTGCGCTAAACGTTTAGCAGAATTGATTCTCCGATATTAAATCGCGGTTTTATCTTGCATCAGTTAATTCCAAGATTTTAGCGCGTGCTTAAAATAAATAAATAATCTTAGATTTGTTAATTTAATAAGTATCTAAAAATTGTTAATTTAATAAATATTAAAAATAATTAATATTTATATGTATTATGTAGTTTTTAATAATTAAATATTGTCTACCTGTCGTTTATATGACAGTATGAAAGGTATTGGAATTCTTGGAAGTTTTCTCATTTTTATGAAAAGGTATTATCCCATATGACGCTTTAATACTTTTACGCTGAGCCTTGAGCGAATGTATGTATGTATGTCACTAATAATCTGATCGGTTTTATAAAAGAATATAGATATAACAAAGTTTATGTTAAATAAAACTAATCGCTCTTGATGTGTGTAAGCTTTAAATTTAATTAGAATTTAAAAGTAGTTCTCTAATTGTGCTTCCCTAAAAGCGGCCATTTTAATTAAATATTAGTTACTTGGTCTAATTTGGTAGCTAAAAAAGGTCACACGAATCTATTTTTATTACAAGAGATCGAAAGTGTGACGTAATTATAATAAAATAGATGTTTATTTAAATAAAAACAAATCCAATTGTAAAATTTATTTATTGTTTCAACACAATATTTAAAATATATTTTACACAATCGTATAATACAGATTAAATAATTGATGGTCAGTAAATTTTAAGTAAAAGTCTTATGCCTGCACTATACTCTCTGGAAGTTGGCCAAGGTTGGCCAAAGACGGAGAATATATTGGGTTACTTCGGTCGAGTTCGGCCTAAAATCTCTCAGAAGTTGTCCGAGGCTACCGAGAACGGGAGGTAAAGTGGGGGTTATTCAGTCGACTTGGCCAGCTTCAAGCGCTTCCGAACATTGTCGGCATATTTCTGAGTCAAAGGGACCGAAGTCAGAGCTGCTCTTTCGAGCGCTAGCGGTGAGATACTGCGTGTTAAGTAACGAGAATGAGAGAGATAATGATATGGTGCTTCGCAAACTGAGATAGAATGAGTAACTCGGTTCAATTTCAGTATGCGCGTAGGCGTCCTATGGCTAACACGCATGACGAGCGCTGCATCGTGGTCACGTGATCAAGTTATAATACCATATGCTTATCGGGGACTTCAACAGACTCTTACTGACATCTTTGAATATTTTAGGGCACCAAAAGGGATTAATTATATTTTTGATAGTATATTCTTCTAATATATATCGTTATTATGTTTTTTTCA
Organism: Plectrocnemia conspersa; assembly: GCF_051122295.1. NCBI lineage: Eukaryota > Metazoa > Arthropoda > Insecta > Trichoptera > Polycentropodidae > Plectrocnemia > Plectrocnemia conspersa. Next base: position 9,122,177 of record NW_028277169.1, read on the forward strand.
TATAAAATTAAATAATTAGTGGTAATTGATTTTGTTAAAAAAAATCGTTCCAATTATCCTTATGTATTTTCCTAGATCGGTTTAAATAAATGTCACACCATAACGAATTCTTATTTAGAAATGATGGCGACAAATTCTAGGATAGTTACAGATGTGGTGTTCGTATTTTGAAGTATCATTTTTATGCCTTATGGCATTTTGCAAAAGCCGACAAAGATTTTGCGTAAATTGAATATTTACGCCCGAAAAGTTTTCACTGATATTGTATTGGTGAGTGCCCACACAAACTTTTATAATTATCAGTAGCGTAATTTTAATAATATGACAATTTAAAAATTGCGATTATTCGGCTCATTTTTCGATCGCGCGCAAATATGCCGGCTGTACGTGACAGCAGCCGCCGTCCGAACGGCATATGAAATTTGTGGCAGTGTGGCCGCTACTCGGAAGTCGGCGGCCTCGGCCGACTTCAGTTGAACTTTGGTTTGGACAACTTCCAGAGAGTGTAGTCAAGCATTAGTAATATTATTTAGTAACATTGCTATTTAAATTAGATTTATTTTAGCTATCTCATTTCATGGCTTAGAAAATACCAACATTTACTTAAAATTTAATAATATAAGCAGAAAGTATAATATGATTACTAACTACTGAGCCCTTAATTAAATTATCGACTAACATCAAATAAAATTACTAATCCAATAAATAAAATTCTGAAAATAACAATGCAAAAGAATCGTGTCAAGAAATATGTATAAATATAATTACGACTTTATTGAGCATCCTATTAAAATTTCTATTTAAAGGAAAACAGAAAAGCGCCGTACTTAATTCTTTTCCCCAGAAACTCATAATACTCGAATCACCTCCAATTAGTACTCGACTCTTATGTTTATAACCTCTGGAATTCAGAGGCACATTTTTTTATTACAAATTATTTACTTGCAATTTGAACCTTACGCTTTACGCTACAACGACACTAAATAAACATAGTACAACGATTTAATGTAAATAATGTAGAGTTGCAAAAATACGATGGTTATATTTTCTCGAGCCTTGTCACGATGGCGGGTACACATTTTAAAGTTAAGCCGCGCGGTTTTCGCTATTTCCTGTCCAAATTTGCGTTTTTCGCCTGAAATTATGAACGCAGTTTTTTTCTGGAATCCATTTTTTTCGCTTTTCCGACACATTAGCGAATTTATTAGTTACATAAACGCCCCGGTCGCAGACACCGTTTCGCCATATTTCACACGCAACGTTCCGTTTTTACGCACGCTCTCATGACAACCGAAAATATTGTGCATCTATTTTAATCACGATACAACTTGGCTTACGTTTTTGACATATATACAAAATAAAAATAAAATAGTTTGATATATTAGGTCCATATATAGCTAACTGTATACCGAAGTAATGTATAAAACAGATACTTCCAAGTCCTCTAAATATTTTGCCATTATATTGTTTCTAATATCTAGATTTTAGCAGTCAAATTGACACGGAAAATATTATATAAATTACCGTATATATATAGAGAAATAAAGATGCCGCTATCAGGCGGTTGAGTTGGAATGGCAGGTCTCAGAGAATCTTCGCCGGCGTGTCGAGTTGCATTATTGTCTGCTGTGTTTTCTGTGGAGCAGCTTGGATTGGTCGTGATGTATTATCGTGATGCTCTCTAGATGATCCGCTGATGTCTTTCTTTTCGATGTGACTTTTAGAGACTGTGACAAAGTGTCATATTTTTTATAATGTTGGTTCAAGACAGCTCTGGCCAATCGTAGATAATGATGTTTATGAGCTAATTTCATCGCTTCTTATCGGTCCCAGTCGATCGATAACCAAGCAGTTGAATGACAATATTAATGTGCACATAGTATAATGTATTGTCTGGCGCGTGTCCTATCCAAACAAAGTGTAGTTTTATTAGTGATTAATGTCTCGAGACCGATGTTTTATTAAGTAGTCTGTGGATCTCACTTTCGAGAAAGGTTGATCTCTCCTTTCGTTTGTTCGAAATACTCGTTAGAATGACTTTTAAATTGTGCAGGTGGTTGAAACCACTGCACTAACAAGTAACATTAATAAGCCAGTTTATATTTATTTATTTTTTATTAAATATTCCGTTGTAACCCAATGTGCTACAACGGGGTAAATCTGTACCAACTGAGTAGATCAATCAGATATAATGGATACCTGCAAATAAATATTTACTATCAGACTGAGTATTGGAATCGGTGACATCTATATTAATAATTATAAATTAATATGTGTAATATTATTTATAACCAATAGATGTCATTGCAGCTGGGACCGTTTTTTTTAAAACACCGCATTTTTTTATAAATAAATTCGAGTGTCACTGCCGGGGCTCAAAGTTATTGGTCTGAGACGTTCATAAGATTCCCATGTCGTCTGGACGAAGTACCGTTACACGAAATAGCATGCTTTATCTCTTTCTTCGTTGCGTGCGACACCCCTCCTACTTTTATTTCTAGGGGATCGGCGTCAGTTCTGGATTGTTAAATGAATAAATTTGATTACTCTACAATACCACTAACTACATTCCAAAATTTTGCTACTTATGTATCTGATTTTATTTAATTTTGCGCAGAATTTCAAAGTTTTTTTAAATAAATATAATTATTATAGTCATTAAACGTGTTCCTACTATTTCTGTTTCCAAAAGCAATAAAATATTTGTATTTATTATAAAAAAAGAGCATTATTACATAATAAAAATAAAATGGTGAATATTTCTTTAGAAGCGCAGGGTAACACCCCCACGGTTTATGGCTGAGAGGCAAATAGTAGTGGATTCTAATTAGAATGTAACGGTAAACCGTCGAGCTCGATAGGGAATCTTATGATGCTTACGGATTACGCTATTCCGTCCTTAAGTAAGCTTATGAAAGCTTTTGCCATAAAGCGTTGGAAACAATTTCTTATAATCTTAGTATACATTTAAAAGCTATGAAAGGCTTAGATTTGTTCATTTAGACTTTTCACCGATTACATGAAATCTGACTTTTATAATATTTTCGCTGATGAGAGAAAAGTAAAATTCCTCTTACCCTTTTCTTCCATCGGCTAAGAAGCCAATTATGTTTGATGAAGCGTCAATGAATAATTTAAAAATTTGTTTGTGGTTATGTGTATGAGATATAACGATTTTTGCCACTACAAAAATGTTTATAATAGGGAAATTTAAATATTATTTAAAATTATTGTTATTTATATGGGATATAGTGAATTTTGAGAACAATATAATCACCGCTGTTACCATTATATAACCATGAGACTTTTATTAAAAAATAAGCCTTACAAATCTCTTACTCTTAGCTGGCTTAAAAAAGATAATCTTTATCTCCGTTAAAAACTTATTAATAATAAATTTGTTCAGCCACCTTGTTTTAAAATATAATATAAATAATCGTATATTTGTAAAAACTCTTGAAAATTATAAAATAATATTAAAATATTAAACTAATTTTATAAAAATACTTTTTTTTGTCAAATACATATATGGAATATAACGGTTTTATGTGACTAAAATAACTGTCATAGTTCTTGTATTATTTCCATGAAACTTAATGTATAGATCTCGCAAATCTCTTGAGTCAGTTAGTCAAATCTGCCATCTTGTTTCAAAATTGCAGCTATTTAAATTATTTGTTGAAAAATCTCAAAGGTAAAATTAAAATAAATATTATCATGTTTGATTTGCCATTTTGTTTATAAATAACTTAAGAATAATCGTGATATAAAATGATAGTGTGGTAAAAATATTTGTGGTTTTTTTAACCGCAATAACAGTCGTAGTTTTTATCATATTACTATAAAACGTAATAAGTTGGCCTCACAAATCTTTTAACTAGTGAGTCATTCAGCCAAATTCGGCATCTTGTTTTAAAATGGTGGCGATCAAAATATACGTGAATCATATCTTAGTTAAAAATATTAATTCAAATAAATTTTAGCACGTTTGATCTTGTTCCAAAATGGCGGCTATATAAAAATATGAAATTCAAATCTGGTAAAAATCAGAAAAAAATGTTGTATTACATTTTTATTTATCAATTAAAAAATAGATCGAGTGAATTTTGATAGTAAAAAATATTATATCTTTACTATTTTTATTTACAGATTGTTTTACGAAAACTCGTATTTATGTAATTATTTTTATATTATATATATTTATATAAAAAATAATTATAGAACATCTATATTTGTTGATTTTATAAGATAATAGCGAACTCAGCCAAACAATAATAAACAATCCAAAGTCATAGTTTGCTTACATAATCGATCCTTACTTTGTTGTTAACAATCACAATAACAACTACGGTTAATAATCTAAATAACAATTTAACTGTTAATTTATGTATATGACTAAAAACCTACAAACTGTACTAAAACAATCGAAACAACAACTGTAGCTGTACTTTAGATTGTTTTATATTTTGTATTAAGTACAGTTGGTAGGTTTCTTAGTCATATACATAAATTAACATCAAATAAGGACATGTCCAAACTGAAATTCAAATATAAATCAGTAAAATTTGATACATATGCTTTATTTTTTATCAAAAATATTAATTATTTTATTTATAAGTGAGTAAATAGGACATGTGCAAATATATCTAAATATAAAAATTAGTGTCCTTGTTCAGTTTTTTTTATAACATAAGAAAACCGTCAGTCAGTTAAAGACACACATAAGCGCTTCTACTAGGAAATGACCATTAATTCAATATGATTATAGCTCAACATTGTTATTTATCTTTTTTTTAGAACCGGTATATTCTTTTTGTGCTCATCCTGTGCATAACCTTGACCATATCTTACCGGTAATTTTGCATATCCTGCCTTCGCACATCATTCCGAATAACCTCGCGAGAATTCCTTTTACGACAATCGTAAATCTCTCATGTCTTTGCCTCTTACCTCTTACTCATCGATCATAATTTAATTATTAAGTCTTTCAAACGTTCATTTGTGATTTTTCATCGACCTGTTGACCGAAATTGCATATACAGTAAACTCCGTATCCTTTTAAGGCTATGTTTTATGGAGATGATTTTATGGTAATGTGCGATATAAATCAAATGTATGATTTGGCCTCATTACGACAATTTCATTATATTGTATGGTAAAATACGTGATCATTTCATTATTGTGGTATTGCACATGTTGTCTTGTTTAGATAATGTAGTTGTTTGAACAGCCTTGGAATTCCACGTGGGAGATTCTTCTGTATTCGTTTGTGTATAACGCACAAGGTGATCGTGACATAATATTTATCTAATAACATAAATGTGCTTATCAAAATGTTTTAACGAATTCTAATTTCTCCAAATATTATACTTTGCTCAAATTTTTTTTATGTGAATAAAATTGATAAAGAATTACACATAACGTTATCCACTTTATTGAGAAATTTTCCAAAGTCTTTACATTAATAAAATTCACATCCACGTGTAAGTCCGGAACTCAATTTAAAGTTTATCTGTGGAGCTTAAGAACTTTTCGAGTGAATCGCGTGATTGGCACCATAGATTAAACTCAAGAAAAAAAGTTATTTTTATCACCACGACATGATATATTAGGTAAAATAATTGTCTTAATTTCATAAATATGATTAATGTACCATTTAATCAAATTACTCAAAGCTAATTGGACCGACAAAAGCACAAGCTGACAATACTAACAATATTTCTTGCATAAATGCATTATTTCTATTTTGTTTTAATCGGACGCTTCAGCGTGCATGCCCGAGCGTGTACAAATAATTGATATATTTATATATATTCATACATAAACGACTGTTTTATTAAATGTATTACATTAATAATATTAGTTCTAAACCGAAGCGCCACTTTATGATCTCATAAATATACAGAAAGAAATGTATATTGGCCGTTAATGTTAATATAAATGTAAGAAAAAACTTCAAGGTCATACTGATAAGTGAAGAACCGGTTTCATCATATTTTGCTAAATTATGTTTCAATGCAGTTTTTGATACTTTAAACTTGCTATTTACCTCCTATTGGTATTATATAATTATTTGTTGATTTAAAAATATTATAATCTTATCATTGCACTTCATAAAATAATGAAGAAAAATATTTAAAAAAAAATAAAATAATAAAACTGAATTATTTTCTCAATGCTATTAAATTAAAATATTTTTTGCAATGTGTTGTTTAAGGCTTATGGATTAATTGTGAACAAATATATTTGGTAGTTGTTCTTTTTTCTGAATTCGGTGATTAAAAATTTTGAATTCTCGTTTTTCTTAAAAGACTTTTTTTGATTGTGTTTTTACCCAGGTGATTATTTAAAAACATTAAGTCTCGCATAGAAAAAAATTGTATTTTTTGTACAATACTATTTAGTTGTTTATGCTAGTAGTAGTAGTACTTTTGAGTTGAAAGTTGAGAGCGGCTGCTTCTTAGAGTCGTTTCGGTCGACACTCGGCGTAGCTCTACTTGGTGCGAGTTCAGCTGGATTCGTCTGTTTCAAGTCAAAAATAAAGCCGTGAAAGTTCCTCACCTTTCCGTTTATGATCGTTAGGCTAACGCGATGAATTGGGGTGGAAACAGATGGTTTGTTATTGACTAAAATATTTTACCGTAATAATAATCGGTGAATTGGCAATGATGTAATTTTAATGTTATATGTAATCTAAGGTTTTAGTATTTCAGATACTGTTTTTTTCTACAGAATATATCATGAATCAATGATTAAAAAAGCTTAACTGGACTAATTTTAATTCTCAATGTAAAGCTTTGAAACAAAAAGATATAACATAATTTTATGACAATTTATACATTAAGATTAAACTCGTTTTGTATTTATTTATTTTATACAATAGCATATATAAGTTAAAATAATAATAAAAATTTCCACAAAATAATCAAATATAAACAAAATTGAAATTTTTTTTTTAATATATTATATAAATACATATTTCCTTAGTATTTTTTCTTATTCTCTGTTCTAATTATTAAATATGAATATTCTTCAATGTACGAATCGAAATGACCAACATTGATTCTTATCTGTTTTTTTATCAAATAACGTTTGCTAAAATTTTTTTTAGGTTCCAATAATAATTTTAACAAATGTACGAAACATAGATTTTTATCTTATCTAATTAAAAACGCATTAAATATAACTCAAAACAAATATATATTGAGTTGTGAGGAACAAAACATGACTTTGGAAGCGAAGCGCGAGTTTCTAAGCATAAAGCGTGATTTCTTGAGCGCAAAAGTCGCAGGTTGGTCTAAATTTTAGTGTAGTATAGCTCTTACTATTATAAAAAAATATGCTTATGCATTAATAGTTTATCAGATACTTTCGTTTTAAATTAAAACTTAAAACATTATTGAAAACTCCTTTATTATTATTATAAAAATAAATTGCAGATGGGTTGTGATTTTTTCCTGGTTTACTAAAATGATAAAAATTCCAATAATGATATAAAAAATGTACGAAACATACATTTTTATTTTATCAAATTAAAAGCTTCTGATAATTATTAATTATGTATTAATTATGTACAAAACGAATACATATTTAGTTGTGCGCAAAACATGGCTTTGGACGTGAAGCGCGAATTTTTGAGCATAAAGCGTGATTTTTTAAGCGCAAACCCCGCCAGTTGGTCTAAATTTTAAATTAGTAAAGCTCTTACTATTATTATAAAAATATACAACATTAACAATCAATCAGATACCTTCGTTTTAAATTAAAACGTAAAACATTATTGAAAACTGTTTTATTATTAACATAAAAATAAATTGCAGATGGGTTGTGATTTTCCCTGGTTTACTAAAATAAAACAATTCTAATAATAATATAAGAAATGAACGAAACATAGATCTTTGTCTTATCTAATTGAAAACGCCTGATATAACGCTAATTATGTAGCACAGGGGTTGCCAACCCGCCTTGAACATTTTTCGGGCTGTTTTATTATTATTATAAAAATAAATTTCAGATGGGTTGTGATTTTTTGCATTTATGTATATATGTATATAGCTTTTTTTAAGGAAGGGGATTACTAGTCATATTGTGAATTTTTGTTATTGTTAAGTCAGTCATCGCCAGGCAATGCATAGACGAGGTTATCAAAAATTTATGCAATATATTTGTATAAAAAAAGTACATTCAAAGATAAAAGAAAAATACCTTCTTTTGAATGATGGGTGGACAAGTTGATTATGTAAAATGTAAACTTTTGAGTTTTTATCATTTAAAATGATATAATTCCTCATTTAAGAAAATAATAAATAATATTATCATAGAGCAGATTATTATAAATCTGTACACAGTTAAAATAGCTTTAAATGATTCGTAGCTTATTTTTGTAGCATTATTAGTTTACGAGCTATTTGCGTTTTTAAATTAAAATTTAATGCACTATTTTGGAATCTTTTTTGTTATAGTATAACAGTTTTTTTCGGTTTATTATGTTTTAATATATATTTCTTATTGTTATGTTAGTCATCGCAAGTCAATGCATTAACGAGATTACCAAAATTTTTTGCTACATAATATTATTCTCAATAATTAAACCGTAAATTGTATATTTTTTACTGCATAAAATGTGTCTTTTGGAGAATTTCTGATTTATAAACATTTAAAGTGAGTTAAAAATAAGTTTTACCTTTCACATTCTTGCTCATAATATGAGGTTCTAAAGTTCTGATTGAACCTAAATAATATTGAAGCTTTTGAAGCTGAAGTTTATTCTCGTTAAAACGAAAAGCAAGGCAATCGTTTTAAACATAATTGCACCATTGGCAATCTGATTGACGGCTTAAAAAATCACTTGGAACTCTTACAGCGTATACTTTCAATATAAAATAAATGGAAAACCGTATATTGCGCGATACAAAATTTTATAACATATTTGGTCTGTCATAAAAAGACTAAATACAAAAATTTCATTCTAACCGATTTTTAAATAGTAAAAAATACGATAAAATTATCGGTTCACATACAATTTTGCAATGTATAGAGAATATATAAATGGCAAAATAGCACCAAAATGCATTAAAAATCCTTTTTTAAAAGACACTCGAATCAGTTAATATTTTGTAATGAAACAGTCAAGTGTATTAATATATACATTGATTTCTATCCCCTGAGTAATAATTGTAGCATTGTGTAGGAGGTACATGACAATTAGGCTTTATTTTGAAGGGACTTGAAAATGATAAAACGTCATGGTCGTAAATCACCAAATACGCTCTTTCTGACTCCATTTTACGGCGTAACGAGCGTCTCAGTATTAATTATTTTGGTCGCTGCTTCACGGGGAAAGAACAAGAGAAAGATGTCAAGTCAGGACAGAAGGGGCGAATTCGGAAGAAACGTTCCCTAAACCAATTGATGCGATCAAAGAGACGCGACACTTCTCCCCCTCGAGTTGAAATTTCATACATCATCAATTCATTCGACGACAGAACAAAGTGAAGATTGAGAGTGTGGCATCACCCCCAAATGTCTGGTTACCAACTTGACAACAGTATTATGATTGATACGTGAAGATCTGTCAGAAATGGGATATTCGATATTATCCAACGCAAAGAACGGTTGTTGAATGTAACTCTGACAATTTTCTATATATGCCGAATCCAAAAGCTCATTCATAAGTGGGTAAGCTCGATTGATTGCCCACATGATAGATCAAAAAATAATTATTGTGATCATATTGTTTAATACCGAGAATATTTGAATAAAGCTCAATCACAACACCAGTAAAAGACCTAGAACTGGATTATTACTACCCTTAAAAACCGAGTGACACGTAATGTTAAATATATTTAGAAGCGGCTTTATTTACGTATACGCATCTGTAAGTGAAAAGCCATGTATTTCATCTCAAGTAGTAAACAACGTGTGATTAAGCATGACTTTCTAATAAAATATTATCAATTAACTTGAAGCGTTATAATTTGAGGTTGAATGATCATATGTAAGGGTCACATAAGTTCTCCTAAAATGTTTGGTGTGTCACAGAAAAAATCCTAAATAATTTTCCTTATTTATAATTGGTTTGGTGTCGAGTGTTATTTTGCAGCAGAAAGTGTATGTGTCATTATCGCTCTTGAGAATTAAATTGAGAGTCTGTAGAGTAGTCGCCAGTGATTGAATATGTAACTTAGTGTCATAAATTTTATAAATGTTATTTGAGAAGGCTTGGACAAATATGAGATGAGGCATATTGAGTGTTAATCGCATTATAGTCAAACACCACATTTAAATCAATATATTTAGTGAAAGTTGGTTTCAATGTCCCAGGTTGGAATACCGTTCAATTATTACAATTAATATTTCAAACAATGCTTAATCGATGCGAGGCTTTTAGTGTTTTTTCTAGACAAGTTTCTATGGCTGTTAAAGGTCTGCGTGGTTATTGTGCAAATCTTAGTGTTCTCCCGTTTTATAATGTACATTTGTGAATCAAACATTTTTTTTGTAATGATTTTTAAAACCTCTACACCTGTTAACTTACCTAATTATTTTATCAATTTTCGTGGCACTTGAATTTTGCATAGATCAATAAAAAATTGGCATATTGATTTTTTAAGAGGAAGTGTATAAAAAAATCATACATAAATCAATTACCTATATTTTCATAATTATGTATATTTTAATAAATTAAATAAAAGTTACAATAAAAAAGTATTTAATTTTTAATGATAAAAAACGTATGTCTCCATTATAAAATTTGCCATTTTTTACAGACTTTTCACTATATTTTCCTGTTTTTCATAATAAAATTATAATAAAGTTAATTCTGCAATTTTTTTATACGTGTAAAACAATTTTTATAGTCAACGAATATGGTTAGATATTTTTATAAATCCTAAACTTTTTTTAATCAATAAAATTTTTACCATAATTCCAATTAGGGTAAGCTTTAGTAGTTGTAAATTAGATAATAATTAAACTAGATTTATATTAAAAACTGTCAAATACTATTTTTTTTATAAAAATTTAGTAATTTTTCTTGAACATTTTATTATTTTTACAAATTTTATATTTAGCCATTATAATATAGTTGCTTTTGCTTTTGTAATTTTATTTTTCAGATTAAATTAAGACCATCGTGGCCTAACAGGTTACCCCAATGCGCCACGATGGTCGAAAAATATGTAAAGTTAAATCATTGTATTAGTAATTTAAAATTATAGTTATTTTATATATATTTTTAATACCTGCGCTATTCCGCCACAAAATAAGTTAAATATCTCTAAAACTCCTTTATTTTTAGATAATTTATTTCGTATTAGTATTAGTTTTTAATAATAGCCATCAATTAAATTAAAATTGCAGTATAAAATTGGAAAAATATCTGTTTTTCAGTGATAAAAAACTTATGTTTCGATTAGAAATTTTGGCATTTAAATATGTTTTTATCATTTCTCACTTAAACAATATAACATAGTTGCTTTTGCAATTTGTTTTGTGTACAAAAAAGCATTAATTGTGTCATCTGACATTAGTATATTTTTATCTATATTTTAGACTTTTTATTTGTTGTTTTTTTTATGTCACAAAAGTGGTTAAATATTTATGAAGGTCCTCTATTTTTAGATAATTTATTTTATATTCTAAAATTGTAGCCCCTTTTTAAATCCTCTAATCTAACTAAGACTAGTATTTAATATAAGCCATTTTTTAATTAGAATTTCAGTTAAGAATAGCAAATTTATGTGTTTTTTCAGTAATAAAAAAATTGCTTGATAAAAACGATTAGAAATTTTGCCATTTTTCATTAACATTTACATATTTTTTGTTTATTAATTAGACAATATACCATAGTTGTTTTTGCAATTGTTTTGTGTAAAAAATACATTGTTTTTGTCATCTAAAATACAGTTAATTTTATCTATTTTTTACAATTGTGATTCATTTTTATAACCAACATAAATTAGGTTAGATATTATTTTAATAGATTTTTTTATTTAACACGAAAGAGTCGCCTAGTGTATTTGGCCATAGTAAATAAATAAATAGATATTAATATATACATATATACTTGACAAATAAAATAAAATCTGCAGGAAATATTGTAGATGTAGTAGAGAAAAATATATTTTTTTAGTATATTTTTTTGATAAATATCGCATATATATATATATATAAACTCTTGAAAAATTTAGTACTACAAAATTGCAAGCTTATGTTTTTATTACCATTACAGTTTTATGGGTTATAAGAGCACTTGAAATGCGTTTAGTTTTTTTACAAACCTATTTTGTGGAATATTTTTAATACTAGGTAATAAACAACGTGTCTTTTATATAAGTTCATGATCAATAGCGAAACAAGTTTGTAAAGGTGTTAGTATTTTTTCTTAATTTATTATATTACATTCATTTATATTTTTAATTTTCTATTGTAAACTAGAACATTTATTTAATTTTAAAGCATGTTTTCCTGTGTTCTCAATTTTGCAATAAACATATATAATAGCGAAAAAATGTATTAAATATTGAAATAATATCACAAAAAAAGACAAGATGCATTATTAATGTTTTTCAATGTCTCCCTTAAACTATGTGGCCTCCAAAGTTAACTACAAATTTTAATTACCTTTTCTTTATATCGTTTTTAATTAACGATTCACGAATACAATCATTGAAGATTGATCAGTTACCATCCTTACTATTCATCCTTCGTATTTATAATCAGCATAAAGGCAAATTGCGTAGTTCTAATTCCATTCCATTGTGATCCCTATTGATGGCCCATTTAGAGATTATCTCACATTTGTATTCAACACTCCAGCGCCGAAGGTTATTTGCATTTTTCTAATTATCGCATAGATTAGATTCCATTGTCGTTAGTCGCTTGATGATTTTCTTGGTTATTCAACGTTTTTGACCGGTCAAATTTGTACGCATACGTTTCATCACGTGTAATGACGAATTGTAGTTTTTAAATTTATGCGATGAGGTCATCGTGCGTAGTTTTTTTTTTGTTATACTGGTTATAACGTAACGTTAAGCTTTGTTATACACCGTTAGATTGTATCGCATTCTTATAATTTTCAACAAAATTATTGTCTTGTATTGTACATATATGCATATTTAAAACATACACCTACTATCGAATATCCACATTATTATCCATTAACCATTTGTGTGCTAAACCTGTATACCCAGTCATTCGAAATAATTTGAAATTATCAAACGAGTGCATATATAATATGTTTGCACTTGCATAACGTGTTTATAAATTAAAAGCAGTGCTCTTTCTGTGCGCTTAAAATAAGTGGGTAAAGGTGCACGTATTGCATCAGACATCTGTGTGATATAAAAAGTGTGCAAAGATGTGTAAAGTTTATTTTTAATATATTAAAGAACAGTTTTTGAACTCCTATATCGAGGTAAACTCGACATCGGTTTTTTTACCAGCCACTCCTATTTTTAGTTGGGCTCTACGTTTCTCTAAAGCTGTTAATAATTTAGATCTATTCTGATATTTTTTATTTCGGAAACATCAGGTAATGGTTAAAAAAGAGACGAATTTTTCATTCTACCACCAAATACCCATTCATTTATCATGTGAAATTAATTAAAAACGGTCTTCCTTGGGTTGCTCGACAGATGCAGCGGGTGCTTGATACAATAGTCTGTGTCGCGACGTATCACCTTGCATATTTCTGCAGAAATTCGTCTTTATTTTGTACATACGTTCAAATGGTTTTATCGTTTATTAGCTAATTATACAATAAAATGGTTTTTGCCTGCACTACACTCTCTGAAAGTTGGTCAAGGTTGGCCAAGGACGGAGAATATGATGGGTTACTTCGGTCGAGTTCGGTTCTGCCCGCTCTAAAATCTCAGAAGTTGTCCGAGGTTACCGAGAACGGGAGGTAAAGTGGGAGTAATTCAGTCGACTTGGCCAGCTTCGAGCGCTTCCGAACATTGTCGGCAAACGGACCGAAATCAAAGGATCCGAAGTCGGAGCTGCTCTTTGTGAGATACTTCCCCTTTCGCTCTCTCGCGTGTTAAGTCACGAGAGTGAGAGTGTTTCGCAAACTGAGATAGAGCGAGTAACTCGGTTCAATTTCAATATGCGCGTAGGCGTCCTATGGTTAACACGCATGACGAGCGCTGCATCGTGGTCACGTGGTCAAGTTATAATACCACATGCTTATCGGGAACTTCAACAGACTATTACTGACATCTTTGAATATTTTAGGGCACCAAAAGGGATTAATTATATTTTTGAGAGCATATTCTTCTAACAAATATCGTTATTATATTTTTTTCATATAAAATTAAATAATTAGTGATACTTGATTTTGTTAAAAAAAATCGTTTCGAATATACTTATGTATTTTACTAGATCGGTTTATATAAATTCTTATTTAGAATCGATGGCGACAAATCAAGGATAGTCACAGATGTGATGTCCGTATTCTGAAGTATCATTTTTATGTCTTATGGCATTTTGCAAAAACCGACAAAGATTTTGCGTAAATTGAATATTTACGACCGAAAAGTTTTCACTGATATTGTATTGGTGAGTGCACACACAAACTTTTATAATTATCAGTAGTGTAATTTTAATAATATTACAATTTAAAAATTGCGATTATTTGGCACATTTTTCGATCACGCGCAAATATGCTAGCTGTACGTGACAGCAGCCGCCGTCCGGACGGCTTATGAAATTTGTGGCAGTGTGGCCGCTACTCGGAAGTCGGCGACCTCGGCCGACTTCAGTTGAACTTCGGTTCGGACAACTTCTAGAGAGTGTGGTACAAGCATTAGTCCAGATGGATGTCTCAAACTATGAAAAATTAATTTTATTGCAGTCAAGATACTATTATATGAATATTTTAGATGAAGCTTCAGAACAATTAAAAAAACCATAAATACTCATAAATATGAGAATTCTTATTGTTTCGAATATGCCTTTTGCTTGCGGAAATTTTATTCTAGAATGCATTTTTTTGTGAGTTTTTATTTATATAATCTGTGTATTTTATTTAGAATATATATATTTAAACATATCACAATTAAAATTTAAGGACCAGAACCACAAAGGTTACAATGTTAAAAGTATGATTTCATTCATAAATACTAAAATATTTATAGTGATTTTTGAAATACAATTTTGCTTCTTCATTCTAAAGATTATAATAAAAATCTAGAACGGGAATTAACTTTAACTAAAATAGGTTATAAGTATCATAGCTATCACAAGTATTAATAATAATCTAATTAAAATTAATTTGAAGTATTTATCAAAGCAAAAGTGTTGAGCCTATTAAGATTTATTATAAACAAACTATTTTGAATTAGCTTACAATTTTAATCATGATTCTATTGTAGTTATATTTTTTTCATAGAAAACTGAAAAGCGCTTATATAATATAAAGACTTACAAGTTAAATTTCTTGTGTTGATGAAAGGGTAACTAAAAATACTTTAGTATGCATAATTTATGTAAAGAGCCACTTAATCTGTTTGCATTAACATTCGACTCTCAATTCTAAATATTTTTCTCACGCTGTATAACTAAAATATGTACTTGATTTTATTTGAAGTAATTTAAACCCATATTATACAATATAAACAACTGAGCTTAATTATTATAGCCATAAGAATTAATATCAGGTCAAGATTACTTGATGAATGAATGCGAAAGGTGACATAGCACGCACAATTAATACAACAATAGGCAAGGTTACGCATTTAATAAGAAAAATACACCGACAGTTTTTCCTATTAAGAGAAAAGCCACACCCAACATTTTTCCTATTATTTACCCATCAAGTGGCACTTACGCCCCCATCTAAGACCCTCGATACATTCATAATGCTTGATTTTGTTGATCTTTCAATCGATTCGTAATATTGACTCAACCTTATTAGGTATTGGTTACAAGCTTCTTTTATATTGGATTTTTTTATCAATGAATCCGTGGAGTAGTACTACAATTTTATTATTTATTGAATTCGTTCACCGCAATTATCCTCTCGATGACTTAATCGTTGCGCCTAGTCCATTGTTGGCAGTTTTATGGTTTTCGCGTCAGTGCGCTCAATGGATAATTGTTTCGTTGTTGCTTCATTGAAACCCCCTCACTGGTGACGTGTTATTTTGAACAGGGTGTATGTACTTACTGGACCGTCATAATCGTTTCGTTTCGACCGGATTTTTCGAAACAATGCCTTTTTATCGCAAAATCTCGTTATATATTTTATGCTATTAAATTCCTGGAAGTTTCGGGAAAAAATTAAATCTTTCTTCTACTCCAGTGCTCTTCCGATTCGTGAATGGTTCGTGAACTTCAAAATTAAACATTAGCGTCGCGAATCGCTCACAATTGGCCCGTATCAGCGTTCGTGACGGCCTGAGCTTCTCAAACGTTGTTTTCGCCGAGTCACTCGAGCGTAACCCATTAACCGTAGGCGAGAGAGAATACACACGTGTTTTACATGTGTGACACTATACATGTATATGTATATGTTGCCATTGAAAATGACAACAGTGAATTGAAAGTGTTAGTCCCGAAACGAGTGCGATGAAGTGTGTAACGCGGTTATGTCCAGGCTTAGAGATTATGTGAGTATTTTTATGAAGATACTCATATAAAATAAATAATAAATATAGAAAATAAAAAGAAAGGTATTCCATGTTGCGCGAAAAACCAAATAATCCACTAAAATACGATGGCCATTTTTGGTGCTGGGCAGGGAGGCATTTACCCCCCCCCCCAATTTTGTATGTCATTTAATGACATACAAAAATACAAAAATATAATAAATATTAAAAAAAATTACCACTGACTGGCTAGCATTTACCCCCTCCCCCCATGAAAAAATCTGAAATGACGTTCCAGATTCTAAACAAGAAATCTGTTAATCAGATAAAAACAGTCTCGAATCTATCTCGAAAATAATTTTTCATATTAGTGAAATCATATCGGAATACATTTTTACCAGTGAAATTATATTTTTTTATATTTTTTGTTGAAAAAACAGAATACTGAAAATCACAGGAATGTTGTATTTCTTAGGAATCATATTATACAGTGAAAACTCTTTGTAACAAATACTGAAATAACGAAATTCCCAGTATAACAAATTTTCAATTTGTCTCCGAACAACTTTTATACACAATATTTTCATTGTAACGTAGACTGATCACGGTATAACGAAATATTATATTGATGCTGTAGTAGATGTTAATTAAAAATAAAATAAAAATATATCTTCTTCCTTACATTAAATATAACGATTTTTTAGTATAATGAAATTTCTTTTTCGATTCCGTGAGCTTCGCTATACTGAGATTTTATTGTATTATATATTAATTTTTATGCGCAGAATATATTTAATCCAAGTGCTTAATCCAATCCAATTTATTATTATTTTTATCTCAATTTTTTAAACTCCCTCTCAGTCATCCAGCCACGTATCTACAAGAAACATACATAACAAAGTACGTGCTTAATTAAAAATATTTAATAATGTTACAATATACCAACCTTTAATGGCTGATTTGTGCCTTGGCGCCGTTGCAGTGGGAACGCTCGGTAACGAGCGCTCTCACTGTGAATGCACGATTTTATTGCTTTTGTCGTGGATTCTAAACAGGGACGTCATTAAGAGCGGGAGTAGGTAGGATAATTTCCCCCCCACTTTTTGAATTAACTTATTTATTTAGGAAAACTGCATCTTATTTGATAAAATATTATGAATCTTAACCCTTTGTACTCCAAAGTATTTTTAATAAGTGTTTTTCCAAATCCAATCCATTTTAAATAAATATATTTAATTAAATAATTTAATGATCATTAAATATATACATAAAAAAAATATTTCTATTATTTTATCTGTTTCTATATTACATGGAATAAATTTTATTTTTACGTTGACGTTTAATTAAATAGTAAATAATTCATTCACACACTTATTGTTTCAAGATAGTTATAGAAGTCCACATAATACTATAATATAATGCGGTAATTATAATAATAACTATTAAACAATTGAAATAATAAATGTGATGTTTATATATAACACATTTATTTTTACAGACAGATTTATTTCCGTTCTTTGTTTAGCTTGAAAATTAGAATATCTGTATGTGTCAAATATAACATGTAAGTGACATTTACTTGTGAATATTAAATTAAAATATTGTACAAATATTAATATTCTTTGTATATATGTATTTACTTTATTCAAATATTTTGGGATATGATTTAATTTAATATTATTATGGTAAAAATAAAAATAAATGTTCAAATCAAATTAATTTAACAACCAGTGGTTCATTAGTAATTTTTAGAACACGTTTGATTTCGACCGTTTGTATGACTCAACAAATTTCTATTGATGAGTCATCTCTTATCGCACTGCTATTTTTTTGTATTTTTGTGACACATTTTGGTTGCCACGCTGTCTATCAATATAAAATAAAATTTAAACAAAAAGATCAATATTTTTATTGTCAAATAAAAAATGACACGATCTGATTTAAAATTAATGATAACGTTTATTATATTTAATATAAATTGTTTTATCTTAGTGGTAACGATCTTTTATTTATTTGTTTATTTTGTGTCATTTAATCCTATTAATATAACATTTAAAAACGCAAAACATAAAATGCAGAATTGCTTTATAATTAATTTTATGAAAATCATTGTAAATTATTACGTATCGTATACTATTAGTTGGATTAAGTTATATATTAGAAATGTAATCAAAGATAAGTTTATATATTTAACTGTTTGAGAATTCAAAAAAGTACTGAACAAATATTTTTTTTCTATAATTTATTATAAATGCAATATAAAATATTAATAAATAAATAGCAACAAAAATAATTATAGAAAATTAATTCACTTTAAGGTTAATTCACTAACAAATTAACAAATGTTTATAAATGAATTCACTACTCAAAAGGTTAAGATATAGTATATATGTATATATTTAATTTTACATGTGTTAAGTTTTGTTTGATATACAGTTTAGTAGTAATATTCACAAAAAATATCATATGGAGAAATAATGGCTCTTAATTTAAAGTTTCTCTCCAAGGTCGTTTGTAAAGCAGTGACCGCGGGGCACGAATTTGATCCCAAGTTCGTATACATTATAAGTATTATACATAAATTATAAAATATACACCTAATCCACGTGTCGTAAATTTATGACCTAACGAGATATTACGAAAGTCCGTAACCGTAGTAGTATATAGAAATATTCGAAATCCAGAAGCATTTTAAATTTGTCAAAAAAAAAACCATCTGTTAGCAGAGTCTAGATTTATTGTGTTGTTTTTGTGCAGAAGCTGGTGCCAAATAGTCTCTATGATGGTCGATGATTCATCTGGCGAATCTTGGTAATATTCCATATAAAAAATATCCTTCTGGACTGTGTTGACCTCGAAATTCAATTAAAACTGACAACACAATCGAGATCTGTACGTAGCTCTTCAAGCGCGGTTTGCCTCTCAGTTTAACGCCAATTTAATCCTTTAAAATGAAAAAAATGTGCTCGTTCAACTTGAATTTGTATAATAGACAAGCACCGAATTCTGAATTTATTTTCACCGGACAATGCAAAGGTCCAGCCACAAATCAATAGTGTCGCTTTCGAATGCTTAGTTGGAATTGCGAGAAATATTATATATTATATGGAGAAATGGGTTGTGTTATGGGAGCACACGATGACCGTTGGTATAATAATTTGCACCGTATTATGGGTAATTTATTTAGGGTCATTTGTGTGCTCAAATCATTGTTATCTCGTGTTATGTAAACAGTTACTTGTCTTCCAGTGGGAATACCAAAAGCTGTTAAGGGGATACGACCTTTGGTCCTTGTTATTATTATAATAACATAGTGGTTTTGTTGTTTTAAATTGGAAATATATAATACATATACTTCTATAGCAATACTAGTATCGTAATCGTTTAAAAATCAACGAATAATACATAAAATTAGTAACACGAAAATTGGTTATAAATCGATCTCTCACAGACGGCTTAAAGAAAGGTTCGGTTTTTAGGGAAATTTTTTTAATTAATTGAAATAAGACTTTACAAGAATTATCTTCGAGTAAATAAATAATATGGCAATTAAGTATTTTTGCTTTGAAAATCGAAAGCATTTGAATAAATTTAATTATGAAAGCTGCTGATTTCTTAATCTTAATCCGTTTCATAATGTTGCATATCTGCAGCATTGTTTTTTTCTGAAATAGTTCGAATTTAATATTCAAAATATATTTTTTCATTATTTTTTTTATAGAGTAATACTTAACCTATATTTTTTTCAATGCTAAAAAAACATAATATGAAAATATATAAAAATAGCTGATCTTTTAAAATATAAAAAATCAATTTAATGCAATGTATTAATTTATTATATAGAAAATATATTTTTTTAACTTCCGCCATAATTCACAATTCCGATTTATTCCTGTATTTTTCTATTTAAAAATATTTCTGCGAAATTTATAAATAAATAAATAAACAAAGAGCAAACGTTTCAATATATCACAAAAAAATGTAATGGTATATTAAATTAATTTTAAATAAAATATATATCAAGTTAATCTACAAACATATAAAATCCAAAATATCTCAAATAGCTGATATTAAAATATTATTATATATAAGCATCTTATTTATCGTTATATTTAATTCTATATATTGAGATTATTTTTTTTCCTTAATATTAACCCTTTGAGTAGTGAATTAATTTATACACATTTGTTTATTTGTTAGTATACACATAGGAGTGAGTTAATTTTACGTATTTTTCCATAATTATTTCTGTTGTTATTTATTATTATTTTATATAAGGACGGAATAGCGTAACGTCTCAGACTTTATGACTAGAGGTTGCGGGTTCGATCTCCGGCAGCGGCACTCGAATTTTTATTTATAAAAAATGCGCTATTAATAAAAAATACATATATTGCTTATAAATTTGATAATATAGTGTGACACATATTGGGCAATATTCGTATGAGTCTGTTCACTTCTTTTCTTTACTTCAATAAAATAATTTTTCATTTTTCTTTACTTCAATAAAATAATTTTTCAGAATTAAAAAAAAAGTCGAGACTTAAAAATCTCTCTGAATAGAATATCTAAATATTTATAAAATACATACTTATACAATACGATGTATATTTATATACACACAGTACAAAAATTGTTAAATAAATTGAACCAACTGGACCAACTCAGAGGGGAGCTTTCAAGTGCTGTAGCTTAATCAAAATTATGTCGAAAGTTTGGCAATAAAAAATACTTATAATGAGCTTTCATAATGTAATAATATTTTATGTTATATCAGCATTTCTTTAAATATCACAAATGTTTAATATCAGATATACAAAATTATTTTATAGCATTGTTGTAAATTTTGCGCATGTCAGTTTTGAAGAGGGTCTAAAGTTTTCGATGCATTACTGCGACTCTTCTCAACTTTCATGTTCAAGATATCGTATTGTAATTGAGACTCTCGAAAACTTCTCTGAGCTTTCAGTTATATTAATATCTCTTCAATACAACACAAATTAATATTATTTTCATGAGCAAACTGCGACCCGCTAGCTGTTAAGATCGATATTCTTATATGCATATAAACTGTACATTTCTATGTTGTGGTGCAAACGAGCTATTTTTCATTTGCTAGTTTAACTCTATATATAACTTTATGCTATGCTTTGTATAATCAGCCCTTTCTAGATGACGGGGGGAGAGGGGACAAATTCCCGGAGCCCGTTCTCCTTGAGGGGTCCGACTCTGCAAATATATTTATAAAAAAATTAAAAACCGACCACAAATAATGAATCTGAACTAAACTACAGCTGTTTAAGATGTACCTATATACTGATGTATTTCAGGTATAAGTTCCTTTAGCCCTTTTTTATACATATTATACAATAAATAAAAGAAGCGGAACATTGCCTTCAAAAGTACCTACTTTCTAGGTAATACTTTCACAATAAACATTATTATTCAAAGGGACAGGTTGTAATTTTTAACGCAGCTCTGTTTGTGTTGAAATTTGTATGCATAATATTGTTTACTTTTTTTGCTTTTTGAACATTTAAAAATATTAGTCATGAGATACAAAATATTCAAGGAATGTAAATTAGTAGCAGTAAATTTAGGTATTCGATCTGAAAATTCAGTACCGATTACAGTGAAATCTCAGTATAGCGAAGTTCACGGTACCAAAGAAAAAATTCGTTATATTGATTGTAAGGATGATTATATATTTTTAATTTATATTTTACTACAATATCAAAATAACCTTGAATAAAAGATTGAAAGATCGTTTTTTGTTCATTTTTAATAATACTGTAATGAACACAAAAAAAATGTTTAAAAATGTTTTTTAAAAAAAGGTTGAGGGTCGGTGAAACACTTTGAATGTCACTTGTGAATACATGCCAATAATTCAGAGAAATATTGTGTGAAGTTGTAACGTCATTCTTAAATCCGGATCAAAATATTTCGTTATACTGAAATCATCTTCGTTACAATGAATATATTTTGTATGAAAGTTTTTCGGGAACAAATTAAATATTCGTTATACTGAAAATTTCGTTATTTTGGTATTCGTTACAAAGAGATTTCACTGTATTATTTATTCATATATATAAAATGTCATTTTTGTTATGAGGCGGCTCTGTGTATAATACATCATACAAACAACGAACATACGGTCTCTATATATTAGGTAATCCCGAAATTAATGTCGTTTTCTTAATAATAAAGCAAAAAATCACTTTTAAAAGTTTATTTTAATGATTCAAAATATTTTAATATTCTAAAGATATAACCTTCTCTTATCTCTCTGGCATTCTTTAAATTCCTTTAGCATAAGCTGTTATGCATAAATACAAAATATTTCGATAGACCCCTTTTCATGTTGTATTGATCGAAAAAAATGGTATTCGGAAGGAGCAAGGTCTGGAGAATAAGGTGGATGAGATAAATTCCGGCCAAGTTCCTTGATGTTATCGAGTCAATTTCGCCACATTGGAACACGCATTCTATTGCACGCAAATTCTATTGACTATTGCAGACTTTTTTTGCTTCCTCGTGCACAATAATTCAGCTGATAAATAAAGAAGCTTTCTGTTATTGTTTTGTCAGGTTAAAGAATTAATTAATACACACAAAATATATTTTTTTAGATTGAGCTTGGGCTTCGAGGTAGATTTTGTTATTTGACTTTTGAATAACCACTGTCTTCTACGATTGTTGTTCGACAACACCCATTAATCATCTTTAATTATCAAATGATCGATAAATGGCGACCAGATTTAATTCGTGTGAAATCCATACACATTGTCTCCAAGCCTTCCCAATCTTCTTTGTGTCTGTGCTCTGGTTTAGTATCTCGTCCAGTTAAAGTTAGTTTGCTTCCATTTATGCAACATCTTTGCTAGTCTTTTTTCACTTATTCTTATATGGATATAAACTGTACATTTTTAGATATTTAATCAATCATCTATCACTGTACAAATATTTTTAATGGCTTAAAAGATTTACTTTCATATACAAAATACGTACTCAGGTATAAACGGCCAAAGTAAGACTGACTGTTAAATTAAAAAAAGCGACATTTTTTTGATATTACATAATAAATAAGTCCGTATTATAAAAACATACAAATACAAATTAAAGCATCAAATAAAATGATTTTATCATTATTCTTAAATGTGCACAAAATCAAATACCAGTTTAATATACAAACTTACATTGTAATTGAAATTACCATTAATCCTAAACCAATAATATAAGATTAAAAACCATCCACTGAACCACAAACTCAATTGAATAAGATTTCCCAAACGAACCATTCAATAAATCCTGGTATTTTATTTATTTATCTCAAAAATCTCTCAAAGCTTAAAGCTTCTACATACATAAAACATGAGCTTATCGACGCATTAAACGCATTGCGATTATTTCCATTGCGATTTTCCCTGTCTCTTTTTATACCGGAACGGGGAACAAAGTGGCGATTTTCCGAATCGAAACACTTCCATCGCATGACATCAGCAGGGGTGTCACGTGCCAAGTGCTTCTTTAACGTTATTCAAGGAGATGTTCTAGATTCACAGCCAAGTGGCGGCATATTTTTGAAATTACGGAATAGTTTGTTGCGTATCAGTGTGTGTGTATCAACGCACAAAGAAGATTCTGTATAAAAATAGTACGTGAACGGATAAAAACTCGGCTGAACGTAAACAGAAACTGACGTATACGTATGATGCGTATCCAACACATACAAAGCATTTACATAATCTGAACGAATTCAAACAAAAAGTCGAACTTGAGACTTGTGACGAGCAAGAAGAGCTGGAACAAAGTTAACGTCGGGGGCCAAAATTGAAAACAATGAGTTCGGAATACTTTCGTTAATTACGTGGGATAATAGGCAAGGGATAATTATGGAATTTAATGACACATAAAATAATAATAAAATTTAAATATTTATTTATTTACAAAAAACTGATTTAAAACAAGTAAAAATTTGTGAAGCGAACTTCATTCCCCTTTTTAGCATTACTGCTGACCAATCACAATCATCCAGTCAATAGTTGCACTCGCTTCTTAAAATAATAAAATATGTATACGCCTTTAGAAAGTGACATTTGCTTGATGAATATCTCCGAGGTCGAATTTTGAAACGTTTTTTTTTTGTCTTCCGGTGATATATTGTTTCCTGTGACCGTTTCGCTACAAATAAATATTCATTAAATGCACCGGAGAATCCTTGCGTGTTATTTATGGAAAACTATTTTTTTCTAGTTTCATCCTATACACTATTGTCTAGTTTATCTTTATTGATGAATGATCATTTTTTGTCACAGCCATTAACGCGATATTTAAAAATGATATCACATACAAAAATAAATCATATATAAGCGCAAAAACTATAATGTTACACATGACGCATTTTTGCGTCATTGGCTCTCAATGTTATTTGCACGATTATTGCACAATTAATCTATCTGCGATAAATCTTTTAATATGTTTGTTATGAAGAACACATTTCACTTTGACAATCCGTCAGTTATTGCTTCATAGTTTGTCTGCACTTCAATATTACATGTTTGAAAAATATGATAGCTATCCATATCGATATTACTACGAATTTTTGATATGAGAGTATTGATCAATATGTATTAAAACTGAATTTTGGTCAATAGGTGGGCGCAAAAACAATTATCACTTCTCAATTATCACTTCTCAGTGGAAACGCTCGGTAACGAGCGTTTCCACTGCGACGGCGATGGCACGATTTTATTGCTTTTGGCGTGAATTTTTGACTTCTGAGAAGGGATAATTGTTTTTTTGCGTTCTCCTATTGGGCAAAATTCGGTTTATATGTTCCTCACTTAATTTTATATATTATTTTTACAGTCGTAGTGTGAACGCTAGATCACCGAGTGTTCCCGAGTTGTTGCGATGTCGACGGCGCGATTTTATTGCTTTTGACGTGGATTTTTGACTTCTGAGAATTGTTTTTTGCGCTCTTCTTTTAGGCAAAATTCGGTTTATATGTTCCTCGTTTAATTTTTAATATTATTTTTAGTCGTAGTGTGAACGCCAGATTACCGAGCGTTCTCATTACGACGGCAACGGCACGATTTTATTGCTTTTGACGTGGATTTTTGACTTCTGAGAATTGTTTTTGCGCTCGGTAATCTGGCGTTCACACTACGACTAAAAATAATATTAAAAATTAAACGAGGAACATATAAACCGAATTTTGCCTAAAAGAAGAGCGCAAAAAACAATTCTCAGAAGTCAAAAATCCACGTCAAAAGCAATAAAATCGCGCCGTCGACATCGCAACAACTCGGGAACACTCGGTGATCTAGCGTTCACACTACGACTGTAAAAATAATATATAAAATTAAGTGAGGAACATATAAACCGAATTTTGCCCAATAGGAGAACGCAAAAAAACAATTATCCCTTCTCAGAAGTCAAAAATTCACGCCAAAAGCAATAAAATCGTGCCATCGCCGTCGCAGTGGAAACGCTCGGTAACGAGCGTTTCCACTGCGACGGCGATGGCACGATTTTATTGCTTTTGGCGTGAATTTTTGACTTCTGAGAATTGTTTTTTGCGCTCTTCTTTTAGGCAAAATTCGGTTTATATGTTCCTCGTTTAATTTTTAATATTATTTTTAGTCGTAGTGTGAACGCCAGATTACCGAGCGTTCTCATTACGACGGCAACGGCACGATTTTATTGCTTTTGACGTGGATTTTTGACTTCTGAGAATTGTTTTTGCGCTATTTTATTAGGCAAAATTTAAATTTTATGTTCTTCATTTAAACTGTAATATTATTTTTACAGTCGAGCGTTCCCACTGCGACGATTTTATTGCTTTTGCCGTGAAGTTTTCACTTCTGAGAAAGGATAAATAATTTTTGCGCCCTCCTATTTGTCAAAATTCGGTTTAAATATGCGTCATTCGATTCTTACTTATTCTAAGTCTTAAGTTTGTAATAAAAAGTCATACTATGAACCCTAGATAACAGCGTTTTCGCTGCACGATTTTATTGCTTTTGCCGTGGATGAGTTTGGCCAGAAAAAATGCAGTCCCTGTTAACTCATACCTGTTAATATTCATTAATATCAAAAAATTATATAATGACGATAAAAAATGGGGCCCATAATAATTATTTTTCCAGGGCCCACTTTCGGCGGCCCTGTGTACTTTCTACATATTTTTAACATATATAAATTTATGTATGTAACAAAAACAAATAATAATAATTATTATTTCTCTCGCAACTAAATATATTATATACAGATATAAATTTAATTAAAAATTTAAGTTATTACACGAAAGAATAGGGTTCTGTACATTGTAACAGTAACGATTGTATCAGTAAGCTCACTATTGGATGTTTCATATACTGTCCTTTTGTTTTGCAATTTATGCATAGGAGAATTGATTACGTATTGGAAATATAATTGGATAGCATAGTTATTAAAATATTTTACAATGTAACATTGAGCAATATTCAACATTGTAAAATCAAGCTCATCACAATTTATATTCTCGAAGATTAAAAAAATCTAGGAACACATAATTTCATTAATGCATTAAAGTTTTAATTATAATTAAATATTATTAATTCTTATTTCTCAGGACAAATATGCTACGATAATAATAAATTAAATAAATATTAAAATAATATGTTAATCACTTGTAATCTTGCATTTTTAACGTTGTTTCATTAAATTGTTTATTACTTAAGTATAAAAAAATAATATATACTGAAATAAAATGACAACCCTGTCCGTGTGAATAATGATAATTGCAGTTGAAGCGAAGATAGATGCAATAGAAATCTATTCACTTCAAAGCGAAAGCTCGAGGGTTAAAAATGCTCTTGGGGTGAGCGAGCAAAAAAAGCTCATGTACATATGTACATACTCACATGCGTTGAAATTTCGTTTATTCTCCTGTCAATACCAAAAACATTCAACCATTGTTCACCTCATAACTATTGAAATTTATCATGACAATCCTTATGAAAAAAATGATAGATTTATTTTTTTCAGCACAATAAAAATTTACATATATACGATTGCATTGTTATAGACCTTTTTATGCAAGATTAATTAATATTATAATTATTTTCACCTATATGGCTTATAGATAAAACGGCTCCTCAAACAATCGGTCGTTCAATTATTAACCACGCCTGATTGTTAATTAACACCCACTAGCATTTGCATGTATTTGTAAACAAATTACTAATCCGTTTTAACAGGTTTATTATTATTACATATTATCTATAATATTGGGTTAAAGTTAAATATTTACACCACTCAAATTTATTTTTAGCGGTGCTAAAGTAAACAGGAAAAGCATTAATCCGTTAAGCATGCAAACATATATTAGTTATATTTAACCAATGATTATATAATATTAAACTTGCACGCATGTGTAAACATTGCTTATCATAATATAACATTAATCAATATATAACGGTGTTAAATACTCATTTTTCTAATATGCTTAATAATATTAAAAAAAAATATTTTAATTTCTCAATACATATATTGTTATATAAATATATTAATATTATAAATAAAAGCTTATTTATTGCAAAAAATATTTAAAACCAAGCTTTAAACATATTATATTAGAAAACATTGAAAAGAATTTGAGTTTGGCTTAACATAATTATTTTATATAATTAGTAATTCTTAAGATATGTAAATTATATAATAGTGTGATGCGGATTATAATATAATCGAGTTTTACAAAAATGTTTTTATTTTCTCATATATTATTTAGTCAATTAAAAAAACGCTTTGTTTTTGTATATTATTTTATTTTATATATATATTTAATATTACTTTTTTTTTAACTAAAAAAAGTAATGTAAAAATAGTATTTTTAAACGAAATCGATGTAAACAAAAATAGTCTTAGACTAATTTATTTTTTATTTAAATTCAATGTAAACCATAGTTTAGTTTTTATATATAAGTTAGATAATAATATAAAAATAGTTATGGAAAAATCTATATATAGAAATAGTTGATAATATAAAATATTTAGGAGTAATTGTAAATATATAATTAAATTTTGTAAATTATTCAGAATGAAAATTATGCTAACTATAAACATCTAATATGAAATTATATTACCCCATTTTAATCAATGTGCAAAAATATTATATATATGTTCAGTGTAATAATTATCTATATTATATGAATAAATTATTAAAATAAATAAATAGTGACCTAACCGGTTACCCCAATGCGTCACAATAAAAAAAACAACTTCGTTCATTAAAAAATAAATTATAATAATAATATGAAATATCTGTAACGAATACCGAAATAACAAAATTCGTTGTATAACAAATTTTAAATTTGCCTTTGAAAAACTTTCATACAAAATGTTTTCATTGTAACGAAGACTGATCTCAGTATAACGAAATATTTTGATCTGAATTTAAGAATGATTTTTTTTTATTTTCTGTTAAGGTATTAAAATTTGTTTATTGTAAAAATAGCTTTATAAGCTGAATAAATTAATAAAATAAATATATATATGTTATATTTAAAGTATTTAAAAAAATCTTAATCGCATAGATCTATATATATATATATAACAATTTAATATAATAAATATCAATATTGTTTTTGCTGTTATGGTTTAAAAATATGGTTAAGTATAACTAATTTTATATTAGTGCCAAAACTATTAATCATACAAAGCAATGAATACAAATAATAATGAGCTTACATATGATGTTTCGTTTTGTAATGAATTAAAAGTTTAAGCTTACTTCAAAAATACAAACTTTTAACGACGAGATTCGAAACCACATAAATATGTTAATCCTATTTACGGAACATGTTATACTTTCTGAAACGCCCTTTGAAAAAAACTTACGGCCCTAAAAAAATACATAAGTCGAAAAGCTCTATTCTACTTTTAAAATTGAAAAAAATTATATGAGTAATATATATATTACTATTGAGATCAACAAAAAAGCAATCGATTGCGCCTCTACAAAAATTGAACTACGGTTAATCCGCTAAGCACATGACAAAGAGCCGGATAATCCAAAAGTAGGAAATAGAGTACATACATACTATGTGCGTATGTATATGTAAGCATTTCAAATTTGAACCACTCTACTGAATTTCGTGGAAATCGCGAAAAATGCTTAGGGAGTGTATCTCGAGCGTTTTATCGCTCCCCTTCGCTTTAATAAAATTTTAGTGATAGCGTTTAACAGGGCGGCAAGGACCTATTTGATGCCAGATAAAATGCGAAAATGACCTTAATTTTTCTTCCAATGTCCCAGTCTGCACATTAGTGTAATTATTTCCTCGTATTTGCTATCATATTTCGCCAGCTGTAAGGTATTTTCACTTTAGAGCTCTACATTTTTAGTTGTATTGTAGCTTATTTGCCACTTTGTATTTTGGTAAATTACAAGAAGTATTGAGGCATATTTTGATAAAGTGTAAAGACGAAATAAAAACTAACTAGATTGTAAAAGTCTTGATTTAATAACACTATTAATTAAATTTATATCTTTTCTATAAAAAGCTGGATTAAAACTAGAGATGCAAAATAAAGGAAATTTTAAACACGAAAATTTACATATAAAATACTAGTTTAAAATAGTGTTTTATGCTTCAACGTATATGGGCAACGTAAAAATCTATTTTCCATTAAAATATTTATGTATTATGTTCCTAGGAAAATAATTTAGGATTTTTTTAGTGCATTTTAACGTAAATATGCTAATTTTTATATTTATTTTTAAAAGCCTTTTCCGGTCTGTATGTAGGTAAAATTTTATTTTATTTTAATATGAAATTAGAATAAAATTAAGACGTTGTTTGTTCTGTGCTCGGTAACATAAACGATTTATATTTCCATCGTTTTAAAACCTGCGACAAAAAGTGGATCATTCACAACAATAAAAAGCGGTCTGCGCAATGGTTGAACAAAAATAAAGTCACAGAGCATTTTACGTTACTGAAAATACACTAAAATAAATTTATTTTGATTATTTGATGGTCTGAAAAATAGATCATAACTCTCTCACTGGTTTATATAAAATATTTAATTCTCCTGCACGACAATGCGCGATCACACAATATATTAAAATTAAGCTATCATTTCACTTACAGATTAACATTTGGAAAAGTTATTATAGGGTTACCTAAAAAAATATTTAAAAATTTTAGGATCATAAATATAACAATCCAACACATGAATACATCTCTCGGTATTAGGCGCGTAGTGAGATACTTTCCATTTCGCTCGTTCGCGTGCTAAGTGACGAGAGTGAGTGAGACATTGTAATTATGACTCTTGATCGACCCTCTAAGGAGAGCCTCGCTCTGTGTATGCAACGTGGAGACTGCAATTTAAAAAAATGAAAATGTTATAGTTTCAAGCGACGTGTCAGTATATTATAACTGTCATTTAAATACATAAAAATATATATTAAACGATTTTTTTAATTGAATATATAAAAAAAATATTTTTAAATAAATACTAGAGCATAGATGATTAAATTAGCTTATTAATATTTTTACTACAAATTAAAAAATGTTCATATATATTTACTTGCTTTGTTATGCTTTTCTAAATAATTAAATTATGATGAAAAACTGTCATTGTCATCACAAATATTATTCTTCTATTGTAGACATAAGTCTTTATTTCTGCTTCTCATAACATAATAAAGTCACTGTTTAACTGTAATTTAATACGAGGGGTAATAATTTATTTCATACCCAACAATAACGCGCTTAGAAAACACATTAAGATCGTGAGATCGCATAAATATGTTTTAACGCTCATGTGATATTTTAATTACTACACATGTGATACGTTGTCTGCTCTATGATCTATGGAGTGTTTCTGTTTTCTAGACATTTAAAATTAAAATAGCACACAGTCAGCGCCGCACAGTCTGACCGATTATATATTTATTCCGTGGAAAAACAGTATGTTTTAAAATAACCGGATGAACCTTTATTATGGACATATTGAAGTTTTTCACTAATCCCAAAGACCCGCTATAAATGATAATCCATTCTGAATTTCCAATTTGAAATTACAATAATGTTAAACTTTTTCAAAGATGGAATTACAATTCGTTTAATCCTTATGTTTTATTGAACAGCACCTTTAGTTGAACGAAAATTTCCCTTTTGTGACTATTTTTGGAATATATTGATCTTTCATAAATCGATTATTCCACAGCTGTTTTGCGATGTTAACAAGGTACATATTTTAAAATACAGAGTGCGGTCTTTGAACTTATCTAGTTTGTGATTTTAATTTTAAAAATAAATCTTGAATTGCCAGTCATGGAATATATGTATTATTTTACAAAGCAATACAGAATTTATGCAAATATGTATTATATACATTTTCACGTGTTAAGAGTGACATCATAGTGCCCCAATTAAACGATATTTTATAAATTTATATTTTTATTTTTAAAAATACATTTATTTACATGATACAAGAAAGACAATTTCAGTAGCAAAGCAAATTATGGACGCGATTGTAAATGTAATAATTAAACACGCTGTATGTTACTAAGAATATATGTTACAGTGAATGTATATTTTTAGTAAAAATATATTTTCACCGTAGATATGAATTTCTACTAATGAAAATTTAATTTAACTGATAAATGCTAGTGAAATTATATTTTGCTCTAAAATATTATTTGAAAAAAACGTATTTATGTCTATCAAATTATTAAATATGTATTTAATTAAAAATGTATTAAATAGTAATTATTTTTAATAAAAAATTGTTACTTTTTTTTTGACGTCCGCAGAAAATATTTTTTAGCATCTTAAGATTAATTATTTGGGTTAATTTTATATCTTTGCATTAATTAATGTAATATTGAAACAAGCGTTTAAAATGTTTCCATTTATCAAAATAGTTATTAAAGATTTTTCTAAATTTATTAATATTTTACATCAAAGTTTTTGCCACAAAGATAAAATAAATTGCTTTAAATGTGCCAATATTTTATCCTTAATAGATATTTTCTTATATTGAGATATTTGCTGCAAAGTGAAATAAATTTCAACCAAACATTTTTAATTATAAATTTATGATTGTTTCAATAAATTTTGCTATTTATATTATAATAACTAAAGCTTAGACTTATTTTATACATATAAAAATTATATACATTTTTATTATTAAAAGAATTACAAAAAACTATGATTTTTATAATAATATCAATGATATCTAAAAACATGTTGCAAAAAAGTTACAATTTTACAATTTGTTTATAGTATAGTTTATTATTTGTATCAGTTTAATAAACACAGTAGTATGTTATAATATCAATGTGTAATTAAGTGTACTTTTAAGGCAATATAACAATTAAAATGGGCACGGCAGTCTTTCAAAAGAAAGTTCCACAAAAAAATACCTTTGTATTAAATAACATTATTAAAAAAAATAAAAAACTCAATAAACATTTATTTTTAATCTTTTTGATTGATAGATTTTAACTGGCCTAATTAGTGAAAGTATATTTCTTCTAGTGAAAATATAAATTTACTGATAAATATACATTCACTGTAACATGTATATGTATAATATAAAATTGTTTTACAGAAAAATACCTACATATTATAATGAATATTTTTATATTAACGGAATTTGCGTTATGCTGAATTTTTTTTTCTTGATTTCGCTGACAAATACAATTTCACTAATAAATACACATTTATTAGTGAAATTGTACCTACACATTATAATGATTGTGTGTTTATATTAACGAATTTTTCTCAGCGTTCAGTTAGAGTCTTTCCTTTTGATTTCACTAAAGTATACAATTTCATTGATAAATACACATTCACTGTAGCCTAAATTGTTTTACAGAAAAATACTTATATATTATAATGATTATTTTGCGGTTAAAGTTTTTTTCTCGACGTTCCACCGCAAATATTTTTCAGCATCTTTTAGAGAATTATTTAAGTGCATTTTATATCATTGCAGAAACTTAATGTAATATTTTAATCTGCGTTAAAAAATGTATGCATTTATTATAAAAATTATTATAAAAAATTATAAGATTTTTCCAAATTTATTAACTATTTATAACACGGATTTTGCCACAGAGATAAAATAAATTGCCTTAAATGTGCTAATATTTTATTCCTAATAGATAAGGTATTATATTGAGATATTTCCTGCAAAGTAAAATAAATTTCAACAAAACATTTTCAATTACAATTTTATGCTCATTAACTGATAACTTAGTTTAAAGCTAAAATTTAGATATATTTTATATATACATATATATAAAAAAAATATTATAAAAATTGCAAACTCTTGAAAAACCATGATTTTTATAATAATATTGACGATATCTAAAAACATGTTGCAAAAAAGTTATATTTTACGACTTGTTTGGTTTTTATATAAATAAAATCATCAGCTTAATAAATACAGTAGTATGTCATAACATCAATGTGTAATTAAGTGTACTTTTAAGGCAACATAACAATTAAAATGGGCACGGCAGTCTTTCAAAACAAAGTTCCACAAAAATTACCTTTGTATTAAATAATATTACAATTTTTTTTTTTAAATCTCAATAAACATTAATTTATATTTTAGATATTTTAATTAAGCTCTCGGTAGCTTCCCAGCTTAGTGATATTGACACGACTTAAAATAATTATTATCCAAGATCGATATTATCAGTGTCCTGACGGACTGCATAGTACAAAATAAAAATGTCGCCTATAACGTTATTTTAATATAAAATATAAATAAATCAAGAATCATTTCAGCGTTCTTAGCCCAAACTACGATTGATTTTTGTATAAACCCATAATATTAATGGCACATTCTAACCAATTTTTTTATTTTAGTATTTTTTACCACACTTTTTAAATCACATTAGAATAACAAAGCATCCTATTTTGTCTGACTTAATAATATATACTCAAATACCTACGATATATCATTAAAATTGATTACAAATTAATTTCGTATCGATGTTTGAAACAATCATAATCGTTTTACAGATCAGCACTTAAAACAGCGATTCTCTCCATATCCGTAATCACAATGAACTTTAGAATTTAAATACGGCATATGTGTTTTATTTAATGTTTTTTTTCACTCCTAACGTCAAAGTTTGTACTATGACTTATGAGCGTTTTTTTGCTATCTCTATTCTACGTTTCAACGTTTGCGCACAAGACTCGTTTAATTAACATACAACTACTAAACATGTTTATCACTAATTTTACTAAAAAGTGATGAGAAAAAGTAAGACATATACCGCGAATTTAATAAACAATTAATAAGTCTCTCGGTGATTCTAAACGATCAGATGGCGTGCCGTTGACTAGTAGAAAATTGACGTCGCACTTAAAAATACGTATATAATTCAGCGGTGTCATTTGAGAAGCACCGTTGATATAGTCAATTGCCTCAGCGACGTATCGAAACAAATTTGCGAATCAATTATTAACATTGCATAAAAAATACACACAAGTACTGGAACAAACATGTTTTTCGTTTCTCCGTAGACCTCTGAAATGAAGCGAAGTGATTTCCCGTTTCGTTATAAATCCAAGAATAGAAAGGTCGAAATCCACTGGAAAAAAGCTCTTCAATTTAATCATGTTTCCGTTATTAAATTTTTATTGTATTACCATTGAAAGCTCGTAGGAATTTTATTTTGTATTTACAAAATTATAATTACCTGTTGAATACTTTTAGTTAAAAAAATATTTATTTAGTTCATGTATATATATTTTATATACTTTATTTTATACACAATAAGCACATTTTTTACGAATATATTAAAGGTTAAAGATTTTAGCTGATTATTCGCTCTATATATAATATAATACTTTCATTAAAATAAATATAGTTATAATGAAATAGACTCTAGAGCCAACAATAGTAAAAAATATATATTGTATTATTATAATACACACACAAAAATATACAAAAACAATACATAAAATATTAAAGCTAAATTATACAAATCGGACCAATGAATAAATAGATCAATGTGCAATGTCAGCGTATTAAGGAGCCGGATGGCGAAAGCCATGAGCGAGTCGTCTATTGCGGACGCTATGCATCAAATAAGGTTGCGATCGTAATTATCAAAGACGTTCATAACATGCATAGAAAATAGTTTACCTATCTTTCACCGTTTAATGAGAGATAGAAGGTAAATAATAGAAGAACGGGCGGGAAGAAACCCATATATTTTATTGATAAAATTGCTCTTTAGATATTCAAAATTAAACAAAATTATTTCACCGTTTTATGAACGCTTCAATAAATAACTTTATTTTTATATCTATATCCGGTCCGTAAATAAAATCCACAACACCAGGCAAAATATATTTTTACTTGTATATCAATATTATATTTTAATTTTAATATATTGTTAATTATATCGACTTAGATAATTTGTGAAAAAATTTATTCGCATGCACTGAAGCTAAGCTTATTAGATACTGCATCACGCGATACACTCATTATTTCACGCTTTGCGCCCCCATGAATTCTAAAACCAATATAAAA
The DNA here is from genome assembly GCF_051122295.1 of Plectrocnemia conspersa. Lineage (NCBI taxonomy): Eukaryota > Metazoa > Arthropoda > Insecta > Trichoptera > Polycentropodidae > Plectrocnemia > Plectrocnemia conspersa. The sequence continues at coordinate 9,158,332 of NW_028277169.1, forward strand.
TGAATATCAAATGCATATACTTTTAAAATTTAGTAGCAAATTAATTTATTATCATATAATATTAAAACAACTTATATTAGTTATCAAATTGAAAATTTGTATATACATATATTAAAAGCCTTAAAGAAACTCATACAGATAAATCGATTAAATATTAAGTATAATTAGTATACAAATAGTTGGATTGGATACATTAGAAATGTATTAAAATATATTTTTATACATTTAATTCTTTGAGAAGTATCGCCGTACATGTACGGTGGTTGATCTTTCACTGTTTTGAGGTACACCAGATAGTTATAAATTTACATATATAACTGATAATAATATTTTTTCTAAATTTAAATTAATGTAAATGATTGCTTTAAAAAATCAAAGAGTACAAAATAAATTAATATAACAAATCAAAGAGTACAAAATAAATTAATATAACAACATTTTTTTATTATTTTATAAAAAAATATTAAAAACCTCTGTAGTGACTATTAACGCAAAAAACTACTGCTAAATTAAGATTTTCAAACAATATTTTACTAAAATTTAGAAATCTGAATTAAATGTAAAATTGCAATATAAAACAAAAAGTATTGATCATAATACTGCTTTAAAAGCTTTAGAAAAAGCAATAAATAATTTTAAAATATACGGAAAGCTTAATAAAATGTAAATGCTAAATAAAATAGTAACAGAGATGGTATTTAAATAGAGTAGTAACATAATAAAAAAAAATTTAACACATTATATACCGTGTGCATAAATTTATGTGTTTCGTCATTTTAATTTCATACAAAAAAACATACGTTAAACTACTTATCTACTATAACGTATTTATTTAGTCATTTAGCTAAAGATATCACAAATATCATATTAATTAAAATGTGTCTCTTAATACATTTCAAGTCCTTTTTATTACTTACTTTCCGTCATCATATGTCGACGTTCCTGCGCACATTTATTAATCTCTAACTTATTTTAAATACCTTTAGATATTTTGCTGCTTATATTTGCCCCTTTTTTATACACGAATAACAATTTTATCAGTTCTAAAGCAAAAAAAAACAATTAAAAAAATTATATTAAAAATTTATTTTAAAATTTTTGACTAATAAAAAAGTTAGAATTATTTAAAAAAAAATGTTTTATCCCAGATTATTGAGCAATAAGTTGCGATATTTCGTACTGATAAGGTAGTGTTTAATTGTTGTTTTACAACACCAGTAAAGACAACTACTATGTTAATGTGAACAACCAGCTAGATATTAGGCTGCAATAAAATTAATAAACATATTCAAATGCTATTTTAATTAACCTTAAGAATATTTTTTTATGTGACCTGGGTAAATAAATAATCACTATGAATTTTCAATCGTATTTTTTAATAAAGTGGCTATTTATTAGTACAATGATTTCACGCTTCTTTAAAAATGTTTGTATTTATAGAATAATTAAAAAAATATATAAAATCTTCTCAGCTAATAAACCATTCACATTTTGATTTTATTAGAAAAAAAAAACATCATTCGCGTGGATTATTAAATTTTAGTATTTTTTAGCAAAATAATACTATAAAGTAATTTTATTAAAATATTCTACAAATATTTTTATTGGCAATTATATATTTACAGCTAGAGATTTCAATCAAAATATTTAGATATTCGAATAACGAATATATTCGTTTTTTTTTATGTATTTGTTATACGATTATTTGTTTAACTATTTGTAAAACATTTTGATATATTTGTAGGGAAATATTTGAATCACTAAAAACCAACTTACTCTAAAAACACAGTTGTGTATAACAAAAACGCGGGTAGTTATTTTTTCTTTGATGTACCGCTGCCTTACTAATATCCTGTTTTGTTTAGAAAAAAATGTCTTATTGTCTTTATGTTGAATATAACAGCAATAGCCATATAAAATAAATAGCCGACAAACAAAAAATATCTTTTTAATTGCAGAACTTCCAGAAATTACTCATATTTTTAAGTTATTATTCTGCAGCTATGGATTTTCTAAATGACTGGTATTATTTATTTTATCTGTTAAAAAGTATGTTTAATGTAACTTATATATCTTTTCTGTAGCAGGTAAAAATAAAATTAAACTCCCTGCAGAATATTTATTTTTTAATAATATATTATTTTAAAGTCTTGATACTTTTCATTGTTTTTTTTATAACATTGTATTCATTATTTAAAACTTATAAATATTATTGTTAAAACTTTTTAATACATTCGAATATTTTATCATTTAATATTCAATAATAAATTAGTTAAAAATAAACCTCTATAATAAAACTCTATTTTCAGCCTATGAGTCTCATAACAAAAATTTTTTTAATAATTAGATTTATATAGCTATGTATTTTTTTTAAAATATTTTTCCAAGTTAATATTGCTTGCTTTACATTTTTAATTATTTTTAAATTTATATTATACATAAAATAAATTTATGTATATAGAAAATAGGAAAGCTTAAAATTTGGATACATAAGATTACACTTATAATTCGCAAGCGTGCGTTTTGATTGTAAATTTAAACCGTTCAGTATCATGTTATTAATTAAAATTGCAAAACTCAGTCAGGTCAATTAAGAAAGATGATCTTGTGCGATTATAATGAAAATAACGAATGAATGAATAAGCAAAGCGATACGTTTGCTCTTGGAGTGATCTTGACATTCTCATGTGAAGTTCAAATATAATTTAGCAAACATTTAAAATTGTATTAGTGTTAATTTTTATAAGTTATATTTAAAATAAAAAAATATATTTTAAACACACGTTTCAGTCAATAGGTTTACTACGGTTTTACATAGTAATCGAGGCCGTGTCGTCAGTTTCAGCCATTAACTCAATTCTAGACATTCATCACGAATGCATATAGTGTGTTTAAAACTGACTTATAATAAACACAAGTCATCTTCAAATCGGTCCTGCTTATTTCGAAATTCTGGCTTAACCACACTGAGTCGTTCTAAATAGTCGATTAACGAATAAACTTTAGACGATTAGCGTCTCTAATGGAGAATGACCAGCCTGGTTAATTAACCTGCATTTTACGATGGTCATCGAGATGAGTCTTGCTGGATTAATTGAACGGAAAAACGGCGTTTCTCAAATTTATATGTACTAAACTACTTCATGTAGTGTTAAAAAACTGCAATTATGAGCAAAGCAATCTATTGAGAGCGAAACATTATGATAAAAATATAAATTGGTATTAAATTTCAAGGTTAAAAAGTCACTTGCAATATGATGCATTGCAGTTGAAATGTCAATAAAATCTTGTTACTCGTTGAGTTGTGAAATTTAATATTTAATATTTATAAATAAATATATTGCTATCATATGATGAAAGTTTCAATCTTTATTACGTTCAAAGCCTAAGCTTTCTTTGACTGCGAATTTTGGCTATAACGCGAAAATGCGGGAATGGTCCGTAATATGTTGATTATGATCCAAAGATAGTTCAGTAATATTACTATTTTAGTGTCAGTCCAATAATTTTCACCCATATTTTTCCTTACATTCTGCAATTTTTTTTTTTTTTTTTTAATCTTATTTTTACATCATTATTTAAATTAAAAAAAACGCATTACATACTATTTTTGCGTAATAACAAGTTAAAGAAACATTTAATGAATTGCAGTTTAAATTTGAGTCTACGTGTTTTTCCATCAGAGGGATTTAAAATATCATTCATCAAACTGTTCCGTCGATAAAGTCGATACCTTCCAATCCGGATAATAAGAAGCACCCCCAGATCATTTAGCTCCCTGATTTTTGCACAGTCGCCTTGATACATTTTTCGCTGTATCCTTAACCACCTTGACATCAAACAAAGTGCACCCTATTTGAACTGTATAAATGTGTTCAATATTATTAGAAAGCCTTTTCCTTCCTTAATCTAAAACAATAAAACTTCTGTGTCAACTGGCTCATATAGGAACATAAAGAGTGTCTATATATGTTTTTATCAAAAGTTTCACAAATACTCATTGGTAAAAAAATCCTTACATTTAATATAACGAATTTTCAGTGTATCGAATTTTTTTATTCGGTCCCGTGAGCTTCGCTATACTGAGATTTCAATGTATTTATTAAATACGTTTCATTAACTATAAAACTATTATTAACATAAGTTTATTTGCAGGATATATAAATGGTATATAGTTGATGCTTATTACGTTTTTCAATTTATGAAAATGTGTAGCCATTTGCAACTTGAAACATTTTTGTAATGAAAATTTCGGACGATCATATAAGATTAGGGTTTGATTGATTTTCCTAATCTTACAAACTATTATAATGAAAAATTTTAATTTTGTTTGGTTACTATGCAGTAATTATGAAATGTATATATATTATTAGGTAATCCTGAAATAAATGTCGCTTTTTTAATGAAGCAAATTTTTTTATTTTTTATTTTAATAATTCAAAATATTCTAAATATATAACCGTCTCTTGCTTCTATGTCAATTTTTTCAACCCATCAGAAGAAAATGTTAGAGTCCTTGATGCAAAATATACCGTATTGCAGTAGCACGTAATCGGTCGCCAAAGCGTCGCTGTTCAGTTCCTCCAATGCTTTTATTGATACATATTCGGTAGTCAGCATGTAGCTATTTAGCTCAACTTTCAACATAGTTGAAAATAGCACAGTTGACCAAGAAATGACAGCCAGAATGATATATGCAAATGAATCGTCACCTTTAGGACGAGTTCTTGTTACATACAGACACACATGTATTTACTGTTTTATAGTACAGTTTAGTGTATTTTAAAACTTTGATGTATACCATATGCCAATACATACAATACAATACTTCTTCCCTATATAGCACAATGATTGTTCAAATGTATTTTATCACACACATAAGTATTATAAACTGTACCTGTATTTATGTGATTAGATTTCAAAGATATTATTTCTTTTAAGTTGCTGCAGTTTCACAGTTAAATTTGATTTAGAAACTTTATACATATCACACAAAAGAAAACGTGTTCAATTGAAGCATATCATCCTGTACAGTTAAATTTATTGAATTTACTACATATGGGCATTATATTTTATACACCAAACGTATTAACGCTCCGCTGCGCTTTGTTGTTAATTTACATTATTTGAGTTTGTGGCATGCGTTCTAGTGCTGGTGTTATTTATTTTTCTGTTAATATAAACTATGCAGTTTATATATATGTATATTAACAGTGCTTTCGTTTATAGCGTTGTTTACGTATGAACGTTTTAACGTTTTTATCTAATACTTTTTCACGTGTGGAGTTGCTACGTTTTCAAGTTTTTCAATGAAACATACGTTCGTTGTTTGTCGCTTTTAATTTTATTTGGATCTTAAATTAAATGTCAGTTTCATTTTACTGACATAAAATCAATCTCATGTATATATTTTAAATAAATATAAAATTCCGGCTTAAGAAAAAAAATTCAATGTTGCTTAAAAACAATTTTTAATTATTTTTTTTAATAAAAAACGAGTATTACGGTATATTGACCGGGCCCCCGACGAGCTTTTATGCGACTTGGCATATAGTTAACGCTCGTATTTGGTTCCTTTTAAGGACATAGACTTGAATTTTTGATACGAAATAGAGCTTTCATATATACTTACGATACCGTTTAAAAAATTAAAAATTAAAAAAAAAAGTTTTTTTTTCCAAAACACGTTTAGTGTTATGAGTCGATCGACCCACCATACATACGCTCATAAGACTTGCAATATAGTTATTATTTATACATATTTAAAGTTGCATTTTTGTGACAGTATAGAATTCTTAAGCACCCTGTGTATGCTCGTTAGCAAAATCCAATGTGTCAATATTTTGCAAAATGGCGACAAGTATAAAAATTTAAACACTCGTAACTCAGTAGGTTTAAATTTTAACGAAAAGGTCGCCTTACACGAAACGTTTAGAAGTCTAAACTACATCCAAAAAAATAAATAAAAAAACAGTTTTTTGCTTCAAAACAAGCGATGTATAAGTTCGATCGGACCCCCATACGAGCCATTTTGAGACTTTCAGAAGAGCTAACGCTCTTAACTGCTTGGTTTTAAAGATTAAAAATTAAATTTTTAGTATCGCATAGAACTACCGTGCACCCCCTATACGTTATGTATTAAAAAAATATATAATTTTTTTTTACAAAATGGCGGCCAATGTAAAAATACAAAGTGTCATAACTTAGTAAAATGAAATCCTACTGAAAAATGTGGTATGCAAAAAAAATTTAGAAGCTTAATTTGCATTTAATTCGGTAGATTTTGTATTAAAATATGCTGCTTATTTTATTTTAATTATTTATTTTTAAATATAATATATTTTCAGTAATAAAAATAAAATTATTTAATTGCTATGTTATATAAACTAAATGTTTTATTCGTTCGTCAAACACTTGATGTGCCATTTATTATGAATAAAAATAAGTCAGAAATCTGAAAAAAAATATGCAATATAAACATATAATATTTTACTAATAGCATTCAACGAATTTCAGAATTAATTAATTTTCAAAGCGTGCATTCAGTATATATTTAAAATTGTAAATATGTACCTATATTGTTGATTTTCTGCATATTTATGATTTTGAAGCCAAATGCTTGTAACTTTGCAGCAAAATAGACGCTGGAAAAGTTTATTTTAAAAGCATATATGTACCATATATATGTATATATAAAAATATAGATGCCGCTATTAGACGGGGAGTTAAAAAGACAGGTCTTGGAAGTCGGAGTCTTGTTTCTCTTTAAATTGCTAGGGGAGGATGTACTGAGAACATTGATTTATGGTGGCTAGACTGGACCCAAATGCAGTCCCTTAACAATATTGAACGGTGGAGACAAATTTGGTCGCAGAGATTCAGCGACTGGCCTTGTAATCAGGCTTACCATGAGTGAGGGGGGGGGAGAGATGGGACAAATTCCTAAGGGGCCAGTTCTCCTGGAAGGGACAGACCCTCATAAAAATCATAGCAAGAATATATTCATAAAAAATAGTTGTTTGCGATTTAATGAATTTCAGGTATAAGATTCTTTTGCCTTTTTATACATACTAAAATAAATAAAAAGAGTAGAACATTGCCTTCAAAAGCACCCACTTTGTAGGAAGTATTTTCACAGTAAGCATTTTTAATTAAAGGAACAGTGTATTTTTTGATGCTCTATTTGCTTACATATTATTGTTGATTTTATTGCTTTCTGAACCTTTTAAAATATTAGACTTAGTTGATAAGAAATCTACAACGAATGTAAATAAGTATTTTAATTTAAAAAGGAAGAAGCCAAAAAATAATAAAGAATTAAAAACAACATCATTGTATTATAAAATGGCAATAAATTTAGAATAGAATCACAACAACTATTGTTATAATAATTTTATATATATAGTCGACTTTTTGAAGTACAAAGCTATTTATTAATATTAAAACATTTTTTATTAAATGACGCCAAAAATACAATTTATATTATCCATAATAAAAGGCAAAAGTTGACGATCGCTAAATTAACAAATCAAATATGGTTGGATACCATATGGTGAGATAAAAAAAATCTAACCCATATACTCTGATTTTTCCTGATATAACTTCGTTAGTAGAAACATAGCTCTTATTTATTTAATAAGCGATGATAAAGTATAAAATCTAAGTAATAAAAAATCACTTAGCGATTATTTAATTATTTTTAATAATAAAATAATAATACATATACAATATAAATTGTTATTTTTTCTGTATGAAAGGTTCTAGATTATTTCTTCGGCGTTTGGCACATATTGGTTTTTCTCGATTGCCCTCTCATCTCAGCCTTTCTTACCCCACTGAACTCAAATACACACAAACACACACCTAAGTTAATTACCTTTTTGACCCAAAAGCTAAGGATAGGTTATTTTTTCCCTTAACCGTTTTGAACCATCTATTTTTTATTGACCCCGTGATTGATCGAGCCTTTTGACCCAGCGTTTAATTCTGAGACACTTATTCCGATTAAAAAAACTACCGAGAAGCTGATATATTTTTTATGCGAATCATCAGAAACCGTCGATCTTAGAGGAGGATGATGAGAAGAGTGCTCGCTTAAGTGGTCCTGTGTCTTAGTTTGTCGTCAAGTACCATTATTACACAGGCTGCCATTAATCAGATAAACAGCGGTACTTACCATGTCCCCATAAAGACTTTTGGTACCATTTGATAATGGTACCTTTGTGCTAAACCGCGAGCGAACTCACTTTGCGTTGCAGATTCAGAGTGCACTCGACTTTATACTTTTTTCGCAGTTAAAATTTAACTCGATTTTTCAAGTCTACATAACATACATATCCCTAGATAAAACATAATTTCAGATATTTTTTATATAACAAATAATTAATATGCGTAGAAATCTTTTGTACACAAATTAATTATCAGAACTATTGATAGTAATTAAAATTAAAATTTCCTTATTATACAAATTAATTACTTCTTCTTGTAATATGAAAAGCTAGGAGAGTTTTGTGTTTACCATACATGCTTTATTTAAGTTAGCATTCCATTGATCTTCAACCTAATACAATGCTAGTATGCTAATAGTAAACTAAAATACATACATTAAACGCTGGCAAATATTGCTCCAGCTGTATTAATTCACATGTACTAAAAACAGTCCAACTGGCGGCCCGTGAACTTACTTTTGCGGTCTGCAAAACAATTCATGTTTCATGATCTCGGTCAATTTGGCGTAGCTCCGATTGGTGCGAGTTTGACTGAGCTCTTGTTTATACCAAGTCTTAATGAAATAGCAGAAACACCCATCTTAGTCGTTGATCATCTCACCAATGTTGATATTTTGGGACGGAACCAGACTATTTTTGTTGTTGTGTAATACATATTTTAAATAATCAATTAGTGAGTGTAACAACATACGTTCTATGGATCGTGTAATACATGTTTGTTAAGCATAGGTATGCACCGACCCATATTTTTGTTAAAGTACTGTCTACGATTTTTTTCAAGTGCTTTGAAATTTGAATGCGATAATTATTTTTTGTTTACCCAAATGTTTTTTTTTAATCAATTAGTTTTATCCCTATTCTAGCGTGTTTTCCGTATACTAATTTCTATTTAATGACTAGAGGTAGTCCTGACACGTTTAAAAATACTATTTATATAAAATGTAAGTCATAATATAAAAATACATATTTCAAAAAAATCTTATTTTCATATCACAGTAATAAAAATGAATATATAAAAACCCACTTTATTCACCTATCACTGCCTTATATCCATCACTTAAACGCGTCGCGTCGGTTAGAGATGAAGACGGAGCGTGATTTTTTTTGTAATATTTTTTTACAACATAAGTTACAGTTAATCGATACCGTTAGAAAGGGCTTGAATTGTGCTTGTATCAACATTTTATATTTACCATACCTTCAATAGTATAAGCTTTTAAACATATAGACATTAGGTATAAGCTTTTAAAAAAATATTTTTTCGGTTCACCCTACATATTTAATATTGCAATTTATTTACTATATTTTATTTTATAATTATATGCAAATTAATATTATTCAACTATTTGTGTATGTTAATATAAAATAGCTTAACCCAATCGATCTCATATTATATGTCAGAAACATTATAATTATCAATCTGTTGCATTAAAACTATTGTACATCTAAAGGCTGTTTTGTAGAGTATATTAATGCATTTAAATGTATGAAGGTAGTAATTGATTATATAATCAATATTTTAATACTAATAATATTTAAAGATATAGGAAACATTGTTATTATATGATTTAAAGTTGGCGAAGTTTATATGTAATAATACTTATATTTTTATAATGTTAATATCTAAATATATCAATTATATATATTTGGGTGATGTGAAATATACTTTCCTTCAAGTCGCTTTTTTGCCATCCCAAAGGAAGCATTTTCTACTTAGCTTCAATACGGTTTCAAATCGTCATCGGTCGTGTAACGATCCTAAATTGAAAATATATCAATGGAGTATAATCAAAATAAAAATTATTTATAAAATTAAATTTATTTAAAATAATTAAGATATCTTGCAGAAAAAACTATTATTGACTAGGGCTAGATTGGGGCTAGGACGTCCGCACTTGGCGACTCGCCTATGGCTGTGGCCATCCGGCTCCTTAACACTTTACCTACCGGTCACATCAATTGGCGTCCTGAGCTTGCCGAACGTTAACTACTGCGGATGCCAATTGGCGTCTTTTGTATGTGGTTTACACATCAAATTGAAAATTTATATTTTAATTATTAACGACATTTTATTTTGATAAAAAATATATTTAGACACATATTATTCAATACAAATTCTTCAATTTCAATAACATGTCTAAAAAAATCGAACCTGTATCAAAAGATAGATAAATTTAAATAAGAAGGTAATATTTGCCCAGATCTGTGAAAAAATGCCGGTATTTAGCGTAAGTCTAACAGTGAAACTGTTGGTAGGTAAAGTGTTAATACGGCATTACACATTGACCTGTTTAATGTTATTTTTTTTTTTAACGATAATCATTTAATTTATTGATATTATAAATATTAATAAATTTATTAATTATTGTTTAAATTTATTTTTAAAAATGTAACTTTTAATTAAATTACTATTTTCGCATAAACCTAATAATAACATTCTGTCGTTATTTTATAAAGTTTTTGTTTAAACTTCTGCTACCTTTTGTATGTTCACTTTGTAGATTTTTTGACAGGTACTATATCGATAGATAAAAAATGGTTATTGTGTATCACGAATATATTATGTTTTTCAAGAATAATAATAAATACATAAAACATCCATACTACTTGTATGTTTAATAAGACGTACTTGAAAACTTGTATATGGTTCATTGATTATTTTTTTATGAAAAAAATATGTAATAAAAACAGTAAGCAATTAAACGATACATATATATAATTATAAAAGCATTTAAAATTTAATCAACAATAATTTGTATAAGTACTGACTGATTGGTCAGATATCTGAACGCAATGAAGTAAATAGTAGTATTATTCTATCGGAATGGAATTCACTTCTTCCAGTTTCTAAAATGTTTGCTATGTAGAACGTAGTAGGAACGAGCTCATTTCACTGTGATCAGATTAACCGTATTAAAGAGAACGTCTCTTCAACACAAAGCTCCATTTTCGTATCAGATTTCTTGCTTCATTATACACCCTGCACATCTGCTGAATGTTTGCAGATTGTCAGATACACAAGAGGCGAGGCACTTACGCACATGTACGTAATATGTATGTTTTTTTGCACTATGTATATTAACATAACATATACAAAGTCATGAACGTGACTTGTCTAATTAAACGCCCGCGTATGTTATAATAAAATTATAACATTGCGTGGAATTGTTAATTTTTTTTTTGGTAAGCTTCGTTAATTACAAAGATGATTTTGCTTTTAATTTATTTAATTATGGCGAAGGAGTGTTTTATGCGACTATGATATGTAGTAGTCCATATTTATTCTACGTGTAATTTTTGACCCATTTATGAGCTATTTTTAAACGTTGCGTATAATAGGTTATTTATAAAGTAAATATCGGCTGTCGATTGAGCAATAGCGAGAAAGTATACAGCAGTGTTTATTTTTAATGAATTGATATTTAAGTTTAAATTTAGTACAAAAAATATGTATTTCATGTTGCTAAAACTATATTCAGATAAGTATAGTTTAAATTAACCGTAAGAGTTTTGAATATTTTTATTTTATTCATTTATTTACAATTTATTTATACGTAAAACAAAAAATATTTTTTTAGTACGATATTGATTTGTAAAGAAAACATCCGATTGAAAGCCTTTCCGTATGTATTTGTGCAAAATCTAATTTATTTTCTATAATACTAAATTATAATATATACTATTTTTAATTTATTAATTGTCATGTCATGTTTATAAAGATATGAACTCTATTTATATGTAAAAAGTAAATGTTTTTAAACAATTTTGCTTATCAAAATACTATTAATATGAAGTATGTAAGACAAAATATTAAAATATTTTTTTATATGTATTTTATTAAATTTTAACACCTATTTAAATTTCTAAAACATATTAATATAACTATAAAATGCGTACAAATATTTTTTGTTATATTTATTTTATATTTGAATAAAATATTTTTTATAACCGAGTCTTCAGTACTAAATTATAATTATCGATTTGTATACCAGTATAAATTATATTTTCGATTTAATTGTTTTTACACTGTAGTGTTCATTTTAATTATAATGGTAATGTATCAATGGCTTAGTGTGACACGAATTTTAGGTAATATTTTACTGAGATTAAAACCATTACAAATATTTATATATGAGACGAAAAGCTGAAATCCGCAATTCTGTTATTATATTTGTATATGTTTAATTATTATATTAACATTTTTTTATTTTTTTACAGGTAAACATCTTTCACAAACTTCTATTGGATTATACTAAAATGTGACTTCTAAATCCTGCATTCTGCAAACAAAGGTAAAATATGATAAGATAATATTAGGGGTACCCAAAATAAAGAACGTTTTTTACTGAATAATTTTTACTGTCAGTCGTGATTTATTTGTCATGTCTTCATCTGGATAGTGCGTTACAAATATGACAACAAAAAAACATCCCAAGTTTTAATTGATGATGTATGAATTTCACAAAAAAAATCATTTGCGCTGTCTATGCTTAAGTTTTACTAGTTCGGTTAATAGTTAGAAATTTTTGTTTGGGCATGAGACACCAAAAAGTCAAGCCTAGAGGTGGGACGCAAAAAATCATCGATGATGACACTATAGCTGCATAAATTAAGGCCACTACAGAGATGTTGATTCAGGAGCTAACAAATATTTATGGTCTAGCATTCAAATAAGTTTAAAACATATTGGGAAGGCGTGTGCGTTCCACGCGCATAAGCGACGAGAACAAGGCGACGCGCCTGCTTCATACTGCAAGAACCACGCAAGAAAATAATAATACACTCGGATGGAAAACTGTTGCTCACATTGCACCATCATATTACCATTTGTTTAAGTCTCTACAATATAATATTGATGGTAAAAAAAATAAAAGTATTAGTGAAGTTATAACATTTCTTTTTGAATATTTTAACTCATATTCAGACAGTTTTTATAAATGTAGGATTAAAAATCTGCCTGATCGATGGAAGTAGGTTGTATCTGTAAATGGAGATTATTTTATTTTATAGAAAAATACTTTTCATTAAAAAAACGTCCTTTCTTCTGGGTACCCCTAATATTTTAATAGATATATATGCTTAAACTTGTATGTGTATATGTTTGTATTATTCTGCGTTATTTTAACTTGTATTTTCAATTAAGTCAGCCATTGAGTTATTTGATCTGATCATTTTTTACAAATATATTCATAATTACTATCAGCAAGTTTTGGTGGTAGTACAAATATATTCATAATTACTTATCAGCAACACGGTTTTCGTCCGCGTCGTTTTACGTTCAATCCCTGATACCTTACAAATTCAATTTGCTTTTTATATCTATGACGTTTTTCATTAACTTCTTCTTTAGAAGATAAGCAACTTTGTTTTCGAGAGCTACTTGAATGTCCACTGTCAGTAAAATTGTATCGTTTCTCTGGTTCTTAAAGATACATGAAGGGTTATCAAAAACTTAAGACCAGTCAATCAAATCATATCGTATAAAATAAATTAAATCTTGCATATAAAATATTTTCTTCTTGCACCTTAAAGCTTTTTTATGTAATTTTTCATATACATGTATATTTATGATCACTAGTATTTTCATATAATATTTAAGTGACCACCGTCAGTGAAATATTATTGCTTTCTAATTCTTTCTAATTCTGTGAAAGTGATAAATACTATATTATAAACGTTGCACCAATCACTGTTTCTTTGCGACTTTACAAGTTTTTCGATATGTTATTCACAAATATAATTATAATCACCCTCTGCAGGCTTTAGTAGACCAGCAACATGGTTTTTGTCCGCGTCGTTCTTCGTTCTATATCCTCTAATGCCTTTCGAACTCAGTAACAAAGTCTCTTAATACTAAAATACTGATTTTTAACAAGCATTTGACAAAGTTTATCATGAAACGATCTGAAATATTTAAGGGAACTTTGGAACAATCGCTGTTTCTTTGCTACCTTACAAATTTTTCCATGTAATTATTCACATATATATTTAAAATCATCGGAAAGCTTTAGTAGACCAGTAAAATGTTTTTCGTCCGCGTCTTTTATCTCTAACCTCGAAGGCGATGATGACAAAGTCTCTCAATTCTAATATCGAAGACAATGTATGTAGTGTAATTAATCTCTACTAACATTCAAAAAGCATTCGACAAAATTTGTCACAAACTTTGGTTTACAAACTTGTTGAATTTTGTTACTTTTGAAATACAGCAGGTATCCAATTTGAGTCCTCTGTCGTTCTTTTTGTATCAATGAAATTTACGCTGTAATTTAAAACTCAAACCTTTAATTAAATGCTGATGACCTGAAAATATTACAGGGTATTCGCTGTCTCTACAAAAATACGTAGAGTCACTAAAGAGGTAGTAAATATACTTTTCAAAATTATCGACGTCACATTTGTGGAGACCACTCAGCTAAATAGCGTTAAAAGCGCAATAAACCATATTGGTATAAGACTTAACAACTTACTATCAAGTGCAAATGCATCAATAACGACCGTTTAGTGGCTATTGACATAATAATATTGCGTTGATTGGATTGTGCTAAGCGGAACGACAAGTGCAGTGTTGTCAAATTTTATAAAAAAAGAATCTTATTTGCCCCACCTTGTTCTTTTTTTGTAAAAAAATTTTCGGTAAAAAGCCTCCATACAGTTTATCAATATGTCGTTTTCCACGCAGAGTAATATATTCTTATCTGATTATTGATGCAGTTCTGAGATTACCAATGCAAATTTAAGGTCGATTAGAGTAATTGAGAAATTCTTTTTTTTTGCTATTTAAATACTTCGAACCTCTATTAAAATAATTTAATAAAGCATGCATATTTTCAAACATCTCGCACGGACCCACCGTTTCTTATGCAGTAGTTACTACAAAAATACAATGGTCTTAAAACATGTAATAAAAAGCTTGACAAATTCAATTTTTAACAAAGGAAAGCTTAATAAAAGAATTTTTCTCGCAAAATTATAGAAGCTTTAGTCAAAACAGTTTTTATTTTTATAAGATCTCTTTGTGCAGCGAAATCTTCGAAATTTTAAAATATATGATTTTTCATTGTATATTTTTCATTACATATATGTATATTGTTTATAGTGTAATGATTCACCGTATCAACGTCCGTCTGTATGTTCTCATTTTTATTGGGCAAATACACTATAAATAATTGAATTTAATATATTTCTATGAAATCCAATCACTCATTTTTTACAAAAATAAGCTCAACGGAAGTGGCTCATATTTTTTATTATTTAGAAAGCTCCTACGAAATCTGGCGAACTAATTAGTAAACCTCAACCCCGAAGCTCCTGTTTCTGCATTTGTGTCTACAACTGTTTTTCCGAATGACAGACATTAATTCTGGATGTGTGCACACACAACACCATGAGATTGTGGTCTTAATGGTGTTTACACTCATGCGTGTAATCACCATAAATCACAAAGTGACTTATCTCGCTCGACATTGGAAAATTGCATTAAGGCGACGCTCGAAAGCTTATTTAATCTCCCCCGGTGGTCGCTATCAATTTCAATCTTGCGAATCTTGACTGCAATTGCATTATTGCTACATATGTATCCTATTTAGTGTGTGTGAGGGTGGTTCAATAAGTTCAAAATTTAAAATTTGTAGACAGTATGAAATATTTATGTAAATAGCGTTGATTTTAACGTTTTCGATAGCCTAATATTTTATTAAGCAATTTTCTTGACGCATAAAAATAATGAGTTGATTATTTATTTACACAGAAAAAATCTTAACTGATAATAGTAAACTGACCCAGCAATTTTAAACACTGCAAGCTAATTTTAGTAAACTTTGCTACGTCACGCAGTTATTTTGCAAATGTTTAATAAAATAAGTATTGGTCATATATATGTTCATATAACTATACACAATATAGTAATAGATGTAATATTTCGTAGTTTATTATTTAGTTATGCAATGCTTTGAACTAAGAAAGTTAATTCAGAGTTTGACGCTAACGGTGGTTTTACATAAACTTTTCTTAGTACGTTTCTTTGATCACAAAGACATATTTCTTAGAAATTTAATTAGTTTAAATAATTCTTACTACGAGCAAACTTTATTTCCATAGAGCTTAAGAAAAATTCTCGTTGCGAATCGGAGCGTTTCATTAAACTATTTTTATAAATGATATACATATAATAATATTTCGGAAAAATATTGTTACTTTTTTAAATTAAAAATATACCTCTTGAAAAAAAAAAATTATTGTATTTTCCATTATGTTACATATATGATACTGTAGAGTCGAGTCGACACGTAAACAATATTTTAAAAAACAATCGATTGTTTTTTTTTAAATTAACGGGTTTCAGTAAAATATAAAAAAAAATAGTTTTCACATAACGATTATTAAAAAAAAATATTTATTTGTGTACAGAGATTCTTATGTATTTTTTTGTGCACTCAAAGAGAAATGAAAAGGGATGATTCAAATCGTCAATCTAATATCCAAGTAATGGTCCGATTAAAGTATTTTAAATATAATATACCTTCAGATAATCGCAGATTTCGCTCTTGATTAGTCGCTTTGCAGGCTTATAGTCGTACGCAGGACAAATGTCCGGCCCATCTAAAACGTTGAATTTTAATAAATAAATTTTCAAAATAGGTCAGTAAATCTTTATCAATATCTTTCGCTTGAAGCTTAGTGTTTACATATTAAGCCCGAATACCAGGAGTGGTCATACCACTCTTGTATGGATATAATAATGCTTTTGAAGTGTTTTATTTAACACTTGTAAGGCGAATTTATTTTCCAAATAATCTCGGCGCTGATTTTAATTTTTGCGTTGATAGGATCATGTGCATACAAACGTCGTGGGTGAATTTTTTCTTTAATCAGATGGATAGAAACTAAATGTATATAGGAATAATTATAAAGTATTTCGAATAAAAATATTTGCCATTCAGTAAATTGTTAAGTCCAAGGCGTGTGTATGAAAGTTAAGGCCAAGAAAAAATAAGCTTAACGGCCAAATATATATAAACTATAACTCACTGCGGTCATTTACAACTTTCGGCAACAAAAATACTCTACGACTCACGAACCATCCGGACACATTTGTAATTTGTATGAAACTTACTAATTTAATCATCACTTTAAACTGCATTTTAATTCATTTTTTATTCAGTTTTATTGATACTGAGCAGTTAAAATATAAATTAAAGGTTTGATACGTTTAAACTGGCTGAGTTAGTGAAATTCGCTGTAACATAGACTAAAAAATACTAAATAGTATGTAAAGTAATTTTCAAGCTCTTTATTCAACTGAAAAAGCTGCTTTGAAGTGCTTTTATTGTTTAAGTTAAAACTTTTGATTATTACTTAAACTTTAATCAAATAAAGCCCGAAGAATATAATTAAATTGCAGCGCATTGTGTATATAGTCGCAAATAAATAAAGCAACTTTTCATATAACCCTTGGTTATGTATAATACATTCACATTGCATATTTTTTGCATCAATGAATGAAGTCATCATCTGTTCAATTATCGAACGGATTATGTTAGCTTATGCCAATCATAGCAGATATATCCTGTCGGTTAAAATAAACTATATGATTCAACCTCTAATTATAACAGCTTTGACGTCAATTGGAGCTTTTACAGAATATTGAAATACGATTCAGATGCCATAAATTTGCTTAATCTATAAAAAAAAACTAGTTTTTTGCGTATTGCATTGGAGCGTATAAAAAACAACAGGGAACTTTAGTAAATACGCTCATGTGTAAACGATCGAGCAAAAAACCCTTTTGTGTTTAATTTCATTAATCTTCGACCCTTAAAGGGTCTATGCGACCACATCCTTATCGCTCTTAATGGAATATGCGTGTAGTTCAATGCACTTTGTAATTAATCATATGGTCTTTTGATTTTAGAGTACACAATATATTTGCTTCATATTTTTTGTATATGCTATTAATATTTTTTGTATATGACATTTTCAATTATTATGTATCAAATCAATTAGACAGCACCGTTGACATGATGGGATAATACAATGCATTAGAGTACATTACACTGAAATCGATACTCGTATAGTGTTACTAATCCGATACTATTATTCGTTTAGACAGCAGACAATAGTGAGAGCTCTATACAAAACCGGGATTTTCCCTTTGACAAGACATAGAATTATGTACCGACAAATGCACCCTTTCAATTATTGCTCTAGTGGTACTTACACCCCGTTAAGGTGGGATATTCATCGTTAATTTAGTACGTTTCCGAGGTAGCCATTAGTAGGGTCTCACTTGAAAAGTTATCCGAGTAAAGTGCCCACATATCGAATAGCCATGGAATAATGGCGGTTATTGGTTCACTGCTGTATCTCGGCCATGCTTCATTAAGTATTCGATGAATCGCCAAGTGGTGCATTCGAAAGGTAACAAATCATAAATCACTTGGTTGAAATTGGGGAGATTTATGTGACAGTTATGTCAGCTTGTTCAACGAACCTTTAAAGCGTTCAAATAATTTATACAGCTTTCTATTTGCAAAAATCGTTTCAATTTTAGATTTATTTTCAGAGAAATATGTAAATTATAACACTGTATCGTTGCTTTATTTTTCAATAAAATAGTATTGATATTTGTGCAAAGTTTGTTGTTATTATTTATTTTTAAGCAACAATTGAGATTATTATGTACAGTTTTTTTTATATATTAGATAAAGTGCGTTCGTATGCTTCAGGTAAGCAAGCGTTCTCAATTATTCGTAGCATGTATTTTTTTATTCATGAAAAGTTTTTTTTGTGGTGGTTTCATTTTAACAGAAGCTCTTTTTGTCATAGACGATTAAAATTAGTCTTTGTATATCATATTCCAATACTGTTTTTTTTACGATGGATCTTTCCGATTTATGGCAAGTACTTTGACTTAATCTGCAAAAAGGTTTTCTCATGTTGGTGTTCAATTTCAACAAAGACACACCGTTTAATCACTTGCCAAAACTGGTTTTGTCATTGGTGCTTATGATTTAATAGCATAATGTTGGTCAATTTTTCTAAAAGCATTGGGTGGTCCAATTGCTAAATTAATGGGTGGTTTCATTACTGAATCCGACAGCAGTTATTATGAAAGAGAAGCCGCCGCGGTTTTGATAAGATTTCCAACATTTTTTTTAAGAATTGTCCTTCTTAATATTATGCCTAAATTTACTAGCAAGTCTAATATAATATTTTATATAAAATAAAGGCTATTCCAAAAATAGTGCACTGAATTAGAAAAAATCTTAAGGAAAAAGTTAACGAGTTCAAAAATGCTTCATTACATCTATTCTAAATAAATTATTTAAAAAATATTTTAAAAGCTTTCAACAAACATAGTATATCTACCCGATTCTTGCGATCTTTACCGAGAAAAAAGATATAATCTATTTTTTATAAAAAGTTTAATAAATAAAATTAGGTTTGCATTAGCATTTAAAGGTACAATCACTCTTGCGATTTAAATATAAAACTTTTTATATTTAAATCGCAAAATTGTTTTTATTATTATTTAAAAAAAAGATTATTAATATTATTATAATAATGTATTAAATGAAATTTAGATTAATATCAGTGTGACCCATAAATACAGGTTGTTCCATAATAATTTATTTTTATATGTACCTACATGCTGAAATGCATAACTTTTTGTAAACCAAAATTATTTTAATTGTTCTCTAATAAGAGAATATTTTTTTATTTTTTTATTGCTACTTGACAATCATAACCCAATGCGTTACAACAGAATAAATATGTACTAGTAAAAATGAGAGAGTCAATCAGACATAATGAATACTTACAAGTATTAACCACCAGATTCAAAATCTGTAAATCGGTGACATCTATATAATTAAATATAATTTATTATATGTACTTTAATTTATAATCAATAGATGTCACTTTGCAGTTGCGACTGTTTTTTAATAAAAGCGCATTATTTTATAAAAAAATTCGAGTTAGCTGCTGTGACTCGAACCCGTGGCCTTTAGTAAACCAGTCTTTAAAGACTACGTTATTTCGACCTTATATATTCAATAATATTGAACCGATGACAGTAAATAAGTTTTATTTTAAGCATAATCCGACAATGGCAGTTAATTTGTTTTTATCATGCAATGGATAGAGAATTAAACTTATCTTAGGTTGCCAGTAGAAACGAAATTCAAGCCATTGATTTTTTTTAATCTTTAGTTATAAAATGACAGGCGCAAGCCCTGACTGAAGTCTTGAAATCTATAACATTTATATTAAATAAATGATTATATGTAAAATAAGTTTGTCACTTTGATATTACTTTGTTGATAGGGACGGTTTTTTTAAAATACTAATTTATTTTTTAAATATAAATTGGGAGTCTGCTGCAGTGGCTTGAACCCACTACCTTAGGATTACTAGTTTGGTATGTTACGTACTGCGCTATTTCGACCTTGATAATTTTAACAATACAATATTGTATATGAAATGCATGAGTTAAAAAAACACATTATCTGGGAGCACAGACCCTCGACAGCGCGTCCTCAGAAAAACCAAGTGACACAGACTCGTAGCTGAACCTCAAATGAGGGCCTCACTCTATGGAGGCAGCTCTAAAGGCTGCCGTCTTGGTAGTGGCGTATGCTATAAATTTGGGTGAAGACTACTAACGGAAAGAAAGAAGGGATATATAATAAATTATATTTATTTTATATTTCATGTTTTCGTCTTTTCAATAGCACACAAAAAACAACTTGATACATACTTTTGTTTTCTGGATTTATACATTAATATAATGTTTACTTCATTTATGTTTTGTGGTATAATTCTTTTTCTATATCTAATAGAGACTATTTTAAATGATAAAATATCAATATTAAAAAATTAAATAACTGATTTATTAGTATCGAAACTTTATATAAGTTTATCTGTGTTATCTTGACCACTGCTTAATTATTTTATTTTAATTTAGAAACCTTTGTAATGACCTGAATAGGTGAAAGTCGAAAGGAGTAAGGTCTAAATAATATTGTGGGTGTGGTTGTAATAGACAACCCTTGTTTTGTTCACTAATTTAGATCTGTTCTTTCGAAGGGCGATGCTTAATCTTGTTAATTGTTCAATTTGTTGACTATCTATTTTCCATCTTTAGTCATTAATCAATGTAAAAAGTGTCTGAAAAAAGACATTTAACACGATCCCTTATTTGATAATGAACTCAAACATCATTCTGATATGATGTTGAAACTTCACCGTTGATGATTGTTTGACTCTAATTTGCAACTTTGTGAATTTTTAATGCTTATTAACAATAAGTATACATAAAAATCATTAATTTAATATCTCTATTAAATATAATATGTATATTTTTAATACATAATACAAATATTATTATTGTCTAAGAATACAAATATATAAACGTACATTATTTACATAAATTGTAAAAGATCATAATGGTCTTTGTTATTTTAGAACTAAATAAATCTACATATTTATAATTTATTATTGTTTACAAAAAATACTATAAAAGATATTTGAAATATATTAAAGATACTTATAACCTAATATTTCACCCACGATGAATTCAGACGCTATGGATATAATTAAAAATGCGTTATATGTGATTTATTCTCCTTTAAACGAAGCTTAAACGAGATTTTTTTAATATTCGCCCCTCGAAAAAGATGTATGCGGCAGTTTAACAGCGTTATTAATACAATAAAACGCTTAAAATTTAATATGTCCTTTTCACTTTTGTTTATCGGAATATATAATAATATTTTTTTACTTAGTTTGATTTAAATTATTCATCTGTGACATTAGGAAAATCTAAGAAACACTTACTTAGATTAACCAGAAACGATAGGGTTCATATGGGATTCGAACAAAACTATTTTAGGTATTAGTCATTAGCTTTCGTATTATTAAATATTAACATTATTAGTTTTTTATTGAATATTTAAATATTTCAAATTAAAATATCATATAGCTTTGAATATTTGGATTTTCGATTAATTATTTCACTGATAGACTCGATATTAATTTAATCATGTCATGCAGGATTATTTCTGTATCTATTCAGTTCTCTTAAGAGAATAATTAGCCCTTATCTATTGACGCTATTAAACTTCGTACGCTAAAGATCAATTTAAACTGATTTATATATACAACCAATATTATAAATAATTTTGAAAAATTGTATAGTATATATATTTTTTATATTTACAAAGTTCGTTAAAATTTTGCGCACCTCTAACTTGAAAGGTCATCATTTTGAATCAGTATAAAGACGTTGAACTATTTTTTTAACTTTTTTTTTACATTTATAGTTTATATAAAAAAAATATTTTAGCAAAATTGTGGTGATGGGTTTAAATGAGGCACAGCTTATCTGCTGCAGAAGATTTATTGCAGCTCAAGTCAATGAGTGTGTTGTTATTTAGCCGCCTCGCTCCAGAGTAGCCAATTAATTTCCCCCCACATTTTATTATTTTTGTTCAATGAATATTTTTTTTCAATGGCTAAATATACACATAATTTAAGTAATGCGTTTTTAGGGGTTGAACTTTTGAGTTTCCATTCAAAAAAAATAATTCTACGCGATTGATACGTTTAAAATATAAATGCGCATTCAATATGTATTTTAGCTTTCGTGCAATGTATCATACAATATATACATTTATCCCAAGATATTTATTATGTTTGCATACAAAACCGTCTTGCGGTTTTTTTGACATTCTCGTGGGGGGTTCCAGCGTGTATTTTGGCACCGTTTTTCGGACATTTGTATAACATATTTATTTTACAAATTTGCACGAGCATTCCTCCCCTAGCCTCCCTGCGGAGTTCGGATTTCACCCCGCTTTAATCTTGGGACCTCACAATGAGCTAGCTCGGCTTTCATCTTTCTTATTTACATAAATTTCATATACACACATTTATTATAAATATGCACACTTATATACATTGTACTTTAAAAACTCAACCCTTCGCTTTATTCACTTTAAACTCCATTACCTTAATGAGCGAGCGTCGTTGTTAACTCTACCGTTAATTTGCGTCTCCCTGTGTTCAATCTAACCGACAAAATGAGAATTAATATTGAATCTCGATGAAATTTGAAACGTTATCTCGTATGTTTGATTGTATGTTAAACATCTTATAATTATTACATAATACAGGCATGTTTCGCATAGAACATCGATTGAACATTAGCTATTCAACATGTTTATTGTACAAAATCCATATTCTACGTTGGCCAACAACCAATAACATGCTTAATGGTATATAATTCAGTTTTGCTGTGAAAATTCGGCTATTGTTAATATTTTAATATTACAAAATACGATTTTACAAGTTATTTTCCGCTTTTTCTGTATTTTATTCCTAATCGTATCAAAGATTATTTTTGTCTGCTAGCACAATTTTTTTTAAGACATTGTAACATAACATTTACAAATAGATAAACATTCCTTTTAACTTATTTATAGTCCTGACAAAGGTAAATCGAATCAGGCATTGAAGCCGCTTAACGCAAAAAGGGATTTTTATAAGAATCATATTATTTAAGTTCCATATATGTATATATTTTATAAAATACCGTAACCACATCCTTTTGTGACAATTAACTTGAATCAAATAATTTTAGAACTCGACTAGATAACTTATGCAACTGACATAATATAACAATGAATGTTAACATCTTAAGTGCACAATGGAGAATATATATCTTCATTAACTAATAATGCTGTTGAGCAGTTAATGTAACATTTAGGGTAGTGTTAAAACAATGTACATGAATCAGATATTGAACCTACTGATTTATTTACCATAACAATAATATGTTTTAAAACACTCCAACTTATACAAATGGTACTTTTTTAGACTCTTGTATTGTTTATTTATTAATTAATAACTTTTTTAGGGCTATTTGTTTACAACATATGTTTTATTATAACAAATCAATAAGCTATTAAAATTATATTTTTATTACATTAACTCAATGAAAGATTATACCCATTTCCTTCAGGTGATTAGCTATTAATGTGGTGTCATCTGCCTTAGGACATAAACCATCCTACTCATCCTCTCAGTGATTTCCTTATTATATATTTTTCACATTAATATGTTAAATATAATTCGATATAATATGCAACCGAAATTTGTTAGATTTAATATAGTCATATGCCTTTTTTATAATATGAAAGTTAAAAGTCTAATAATTATTTTTAATTATTCTCTGTACAATTACATTTACAGAGGTATCCTTGCCAAGCATATACATATGTAAAGATACATATTTATAAATAGTAATATTTAAAATAAAATAAAAATTGTTTGACTAAGATGCTTTGACCAACCCAAGCGTGAGTTTCCGCTCGCTCTTATACCGCTGGCATCCAGGAAGCTCGGACGCGTGATGATCATAATTATACTTAAATATGTAGAAAAGACAGAATAAAATATTGTAACAGCTTATTTCGCTGGTCTTTTGAAGCTCAATTAGATGGTCTTCCTGCTAAGGTCAAGATCGTACGCAAATAACAAAAACGTTGACTTTTCTTCGAAGGGAAAAATAAAACAATATGTATTATATATTAATATCTTTAGAATCAAATTAACTTCAATTAAAATTATTTACTTAGGAAACCTGCGTGTTTAAGTAGTATTTTATATTAATTTAGTTTTTCTGGACTGCCATATTTTTATCCTGTGTTTATTTTGGTGACCGGATTATTGCACAAACAAAAATTCTAAATATATGTGATTGTTTGATTGTCATATATATTTTACTTCTAATTCCAACAGATAAATTATTTTTTCTTTTTTTAAGTGTATGATACTAATTTAAATTACTTATATAATTGTAAAATATTTTTAATTATAAAGACATTATTTTTATATACATTGACGTATTCTTAAATATACATATATTTGTATATTGATTATCTATGATCAGAATTTATTTATTTTATTGGTTTAAGCAAATAATGGACGATTTATGGAATATTAAAAAAATACAGATAAAATAAAACTAAAAATAACGCGAAAACTTCAGTTATAAACTAATCAATACATCAAATGGGTTTGAGGAAATTCTAAGTATTTATTAGTATAAATTTTTCAGATATTTCACTTGCCTTAGGTTTGTCTGAATTCACAAAATCACTTTTATTACCATAATTTTCGTTTAAGATCGAACTAGAGTCACTGTTCCTACTTTAAACCAAGATTAATATACTCAACGTATGGCATTTGTTGAAACTTAACTCGTTTTGTTGCTGGTGTTAGATATGTCTTAAAAAACTAATATTTAATTGATGTTATTTTTGCTCACGCGCGCCTTTCACTCTAGTGGGAAGGTCATACTTATAGAGCTTCGAAGGACCAGCGAAACACCTTTTATTTCGTATTTTAAATACAAGAAAGATCCAAAATATACTTATAGTATAATGAATGATTGATTCACATAACAATAAATCTTTTATTAATATTATCTGATTTTTTTTGAAAAAATATAATAATGCAGAACTCAAAAATATGACACAACCGAATAAATTTATCAAGTCATCCATATCCTTTTCAGATTGAATTGCATGCATCACACATACACGCTCGGATGATTTTAGTCACATTCCAAATACTTGTGTTTAAATATGAACATTTTTCAGATATTTGGTCTGAATTCACTAAATCTTATTTACCACTAGAATTTACTTTTATGATCGAACTAGTGTCACTGTTTTCACTTTAAACCAAGATTAAGGTACTCTAGGTATGGTCTTTGTTGAAACTTGGCCCGCTTCTCGTATATCTGTCTCAAAGAACCTGGTATTTAATTGGTGTTATTCTTGCTCACGCGCGATCTTCACCCTTGTGGAAAGGTCATACTAACGGAGCTTCGAAGGACCAGCGAAACATCTGAGTATTTAATAATGTAAGAACGCGCATGTTCCATCTTGTTATTCATAAATCGAATAACATCCATATTATTATTTTTTTAAATTGTATCAAGTAATCCTTTAATTAACAACAGTTTTGAATACACTTGAATCGTATTATCGTTTCGTTGCTGAAATAATCAAGATAAACATTTAAGGAATAATAAATCAAATATCTCTATATGCTTTTATTTGTATGAAAAGTATTATTTAATAGCAAAACTATTTTTTGCAGTAGCGCTTTACTTTTCGATTACTTTAACCCATTTGGTTTTAAATTTTCGTAAATTCCTTTTGATCCATGATTTTAATAAAATATTTTTAATTTTATCTATATAATTTAATATGATCTATACCCATATAATCGAATGTACACTATATGTGATTCGAAATGCAACCAAAAAAAATATATTAAGAACACTGCATCAAGATCTAAAAATTAAAAATATAAAATCTGGATAGAAATGTACCCTTAAATGTTTCACAATTAATTGAATAAAATAGAAAACACGAAACGCAATAAAACAAAGGGTTTATTGATTTGATAATAATAATTCGCTGATGAATGATTTATCTATATGTCACAAGAGAAGAAAGAATTTCCTGAATGTCCAAAAAGCAGAAAGACTGCAAATAAAAATAAAATGATTTATATGTGACTTATTGATTTATTTTTCACATGAATTGACTAATCAGATCATTTTTCTTTATACATTACTCAGCGACGCAAATGGCAAACGAACTTTACAAATGCAAATGTAATGCATTTGATAAAATATGCGCTCAAGTTAAATACTTAAATTGAAATATACGTTAAAGTCATACTTAATTACTAATATTAAGTTTAATTTATTCAAAATTATTGTTTGGTGTACCTACACATTACCAAAGCAGCCCACATGCTCCTGTTTGAAGCCAATTCTCAATTAAAATTATCTTTCATCTGCACCGCCCAATAGTTTATACCCACATCGTGTTGCGTTTATTAAACGGTTAAATAATTTTGTGTCACACGTAAACTGAATTAAAACAATATACCGTGTGAATATTCTCATGCGTTAACGCGAAAGTGTATATTAAAAAATATATATTTCAACGGTATGGAATTTATAAGCGCATATTATACGAACGTATGAAATATTGTTCGTATTTAATACACAGTACATAAAATGCGAAAATGTTTATTCCGCTTTTCAACGTATCGAATAACAAGAACGGAAAAATGCTGAAAGCTGATTTATGAAAAATATTCACTTTTCGAAAATGAACTAATTCAATACTGTTCCTTATGCATTATTTTAAAAGCAACACATGTGTAAGCTTTTGAAATCAATATAGTCATGCACTTCTTTTGAATCGACATATTTTATACCACAATATGCTTTCTCAAAAGAGTACATAAATATATCATGGCATCGGTATATAAATATATATATTTTAAAAATAAATCGTAGAAGAGATTTAGAAAAACGCAGTTGGATATTCAGAGCTGACCTATTTAAGCATAAAGCGACTCCACTTGCCAAGTGCAATGTACAAATCCTGGACATTTCTAGTACAAAGGATAATATAATATTTTAGATTCGATTAAACGATATATGGACTAGCTTTTAAATTTAAAATATGTACTATGTATATTTGCTTATAGAATATTATTTAAATAAGAAAATATTTTCTTTGATTAAATGCTAATTGTTTAACTGTTTTTTTTCTGAATGTTAAGACTAGGATGTTCAGAAAAACAGTTAAATAATTATTGCTACTATTTTAGTCACGACTTTTTTTCACGACGATTTTTTAAGTGAGTTTTTAGATAAATACGAATAGAATTTTTGCTTTAAAATCATAATTGAAAGTTGTTTGTGTATATTGCTATAATAAACAGAAACAATTTGCAATGAATTTTAGTAGTAGTTTCTCTTTTTACCACAGAAGAAACGCGCAATTTATTGTAATGTATTGAAAAAGTCTGAAAAGTAATTGCCTCAAACTCTTAAATATAATGCAGATACTGAGCGAAATCTGGCTATTAGCACAATATTTATTAATGAGATAATCGGTTTCTATGGATGGCATTTCAGTTTTAAATTCACAATTGCATATTTTCTGTTCGTATAAAAAGTAACTTTTCACAACCATATAATTTTGTGTAGTCAAATTATATGTATATTTACTTATATACATTATATTTATTTACTCAATTAATTTAACAACTGATTAAAATAAACTTGCAGTGTCTCTTGAAGCAAAAAAATATTTTATCAAATAAATCAATATTAAGCGGCGTAGTATCCGAGGGGCGCAGAGCCTCTGGTTACGCGGCATCTGAGAGTACTCTGCTGGCGTCAAACCCCCGACGGGCGTACGTTCTCTGTGTGTTGGCAGGCATTCTCTGGGAGTGCGATAGGAATTTTTCCGCATGTTCTTTTTATAAAAAGCGTAGCCCCAGTATGCGACTCTATTTAAGGAATAGGCAAAATATAGTCCATTGCCTATTTTATCCAGTCCGCGATCATATATATTATTTCAGATATACCCGTATGTGGTGCTCTTATTGCTTTGCATTCTACGGTGATAATACGCAGTTATAATTCAGTGCTCCTTATATTTTTTTGCAATATTATCTATTGCTCCATAAATATTTTATCATTTCACTGTCGAAGCCAGAAAAAAAACTTCGAATGTCGTTATTTTAAAACTGAATTTAAATTAATTTATTGTTGAATTAGATGATAAAATATATTTATTTGCAATGAGGTTATGTCCGTATTAAATGAATAGTATATTCTTTTTCATAGCAATAGCATAGTTTTTTTTTTAAATTAAACTATAACCAAAGTCAGTTCACGTGTAGCTTATTTTTTAATTATTAAAGGAAAGTCATTTATCAGTGAAAATTTAATTAAGTAATGTTTGATTGTTGTCGCCGAAGCAATGTATTTATTTTTATCTAGCAGTTTTTTCAATCAAAGACAGAGCACATTGTGCGTAACATCAATAGCTAATTTAAAGTGGTATTTTTTCAGCCTTACACTGTCAACATTGACTACGAAAAAGTTAATATTTTGTATTAATAAAGGTTGGGTAGAAATTATAGCACTAAGTACAATAAATTACTTAAATTTACTGTTTGAACTACAATACATTGTTTCTTAGAGGAGTCAATGGCAATAATTAGCTTTTATTAATAGTCTAGATAGAGTAACTATAAACAAAAATATTTTTAATAAAGTACATACTAAAGTGAAATCGATTGTGGTAAAAATATATGCGGAACAAGTTAAGGGTTTACTTGAAAAAATATGAGTATTAAGTATTAAAGCCTATGATTAATAATTGTACTTATTATTAGCAGTTATTTGTGAATAACATTTCAATCTGCTCTCATAAACTTAACTGTCGTCAGTTCTATACTTTTTATTAGAAATAAAAGCCGATATTTTTTATCAAAAATGACCCCTGCTCTAGCTTATTATGTATCACCTGACAGGGGGTGTCTAAAAAATGCAAATTTAGAGATTTAATTGACTTAAAATTTTCCTCGATGAGTTATCCCTTATCTTGATATCATCAATGATTCATCCTGGTCATTGTAATATCCATGTTTTATTAGTGTGGCTGTTTAATAAACTTTAAAATTCGTTATACGTTGACTTAAATAAGGGAAATAATTTAAAATCAAATTAAATCAATATATTTAATTTTTACGAAGAACATATTTTCCGTCTCTGTCTCAAATTGTGCTTTTCAGCTTTTACATATAATAATGCTAATGAAAATACATATAAATTCTTTAGATAAAACATATATATTTACATAAACACTTTGAACTGATTACGTTTCTCGATACTGTGAAAAACTACAGTTTGAAAAAATTGATTCGGGCCTCACGAATTTTTTACCTTTTTTATAAAGGGTTATGGAAAATACTTTAACAAAAAATACTTTACTTTCTATACGTGCCTTTTTATGCTTTTAAAACCCCATAGCAAATCGTTCAAATTTAAAATTAATTTTATTGAATGGCTTACGAAAAGATATTGAGTTGATTTTTAACTGTAATGAGATCATCAACTGTATCTGAGATATGAGCGTTTAAAAATGTTTTTTAAGCCTCTCAATGTAAACGATTTGCGATAGGCGATATATTTTTTATTTGTGAAAAATGATTTGGGTCGAAATGAATACATTTGTCAAAGAAAAAATATTACTACAGCAATCCGACTGGATTGAACGCGCAATCTGCGACAGTTATATATTATTGAAATTTTCCCGAAACTCTTGGCGCTTCATTGCCATCTTGCGTCTTTGGGGCAAATTCATTATTTATGTAGGTCTGCCCACCCTTGCGAGGTCTTAGGGTATTACGCAAAGTGATTCACAGTGTTTTGACCCCGGTGTCTGAAATCACGTGCAAAACAGCGGTTTTCGAGCTTAATTAACTCCAACGATCGCAAATTTCCGACAAATTTGACCGAAACTCAAAGCAAAGGCGAAAGAAACAGCACAACATCAATCATTGCCTATGCAACCTCATATAATTATCCGAGATTAATACGCGAAGTTCTTGCGATATTTTTTTATATAATTCAAGAAGGAAATAAGTATGTAATATATGACTGAAGAAATCGGCAAATTAAAATCGAAAATCCATTCTTTATTCGCAGAAGAAAGCCGTATGAGTGCATGAGATGCTCAAGAGCTTTTGAAGCGAAGGAGTGAAGAATAAAATGTATTTTATTGAACCATATACGAAGAAAAATGCAAATGTTATCTATATGTGTACGCATTCCTTTTTCATATAGAAAGAAAAAACTTATATCAATGATATTCTATAAACGTATATTGTATAATACAAAATTTATATTTAATTTGTTTTGCTGTCTGTATTCGTTTAGGCCTTTATAGATATTATATTAGTTAAAAGCACTATAAATAAATACAAAATTGCTGCAAAATATTTATATTATTGGTAATTTTGGAATAAAATATGTTTTTTTATTAACACAAATTTTATAATAATATTGTTTTATGTTAAAAATTTATAAAGCAAAAAAATAGGCCTTTGGTATAAAAATCACTACAAAATTTTATTTGCATGTATTTTTATTTAATATTTTAAAAATAAACTGTTTTTATTAATGTTACAATATTAACAAATCATAATAAGATTATTATTTTTTTATTCAATTCTAAATCATTATAAATTAGCGCATTATTTACTAGTTAAAGATTTAATTATTTACATACTGTTGTTAGAATAAACCTTTTAAATTTTTACTTACGCTTTTCATATGCTTTATATTTTATATTATATAAAGAATAATTTATAAAAATCTCCTACATTTTATTAAAAAAAATACCGAGTTAATTTGACGTTATTTTTATGTTTACAAAAGCAATGTTCTCCCTCGAGACGACATCGCTTCCTTTTAAAAAGCGACAATATTACATTTTTAAAATTATTCTTAAGCCTTTAAAACACATTATTAGATTCTTTATAAACCTAATTATGAAACAGACAAAGCTATTATAAATTAGACTCATATTTTCTAAATCAAGCTTACGAATCACTCAGCTTTGTTTATTAAAATAAACTTTTGGCAACAATAACGATCATTCGGGATTAAAAAGTTTACGATTTTTAACTGACTGAATAACAAACGATTGGCACAGTTCTGCGCAAATATTTGGCGCACATCTTACATGTCTTTATGTTCAGTTTAAAAGCACAAAGAAGAGAATTAGAACATCTTTGTGTGCCGATTATGAACGTAAATCATGTGAACAACGTTGAAAATTTTCGCCTGGACGTGTGCCAGTTGATTTTTAATATTGATACTAATAAGTTAATAAAACATATATATATATTTACTAATACTATAAGACTCACCTTTTCCGTCGGCCTTCAATTTGTGATTTATGACTTCTTAATTGAGTTATAGATATATTTTTTTGGATTCGATCCAAACTACTTTTATAATAAAATTAATTATTGCAAATTGTTATTCCTTAGACTTTACGCTTACACAACAATTTTATTACTTTCATATAAAAACAATTTAATTTTTATTTTTACGAGGCGCCATTAACATTCACAGCATTGTTGGAAGATTTTTAAAATTAACCTTAATGGGTTAAAGTCGTTAATAATATTTAAGGATTCTTGAACTTTTTAACTTCAGAACCAAAAAGTAATTCGATATCTTCCATTTATTTTAGTAATAATCGATGAAGTTTTGAAGACTTACAAATGCTTTTGTGTTATATAAATATTTTCTCTTTGTTCTCAGGTAAGAAGAAACAACCATTTCCCACATGAGCTTTTGAAGTCATGGTAAGATAAGGATAACCGCAACGCTCTGGCTAAACAATATGGTAAATTATGAGCACTCCTCTTTGGCATTATCGTATCCATAAAAAGTCCTCTTCGATCCTTGGGACAACGCCCTCTGAATACTTATGAACATTGAACGCCTTTCCTGGATTGGGATATGAGATCGGGAAGGAAAAGTGGAATATTTTTACATATTATACATAAAGCGAAAGCTTTGTGTACACAATCAAAATTTGCGGTAAACTTTAATTAAGTCACGATTTGCCTGCGGAAAAACGTAATACCTCCCACTTGGAATACCAAAATTTGATGAATGACAACTAAATTTATGCACTGTTTAATCAAATTTTATTTTTAATGCCCGAATAAACAATCACAACGTAGAATAATAATAAATCACGTGTTTGACACGGTTATACGTGGAAGGAAGTACGTGACGTGAAATATTCCATTGCTCATGCGTTGTGTATATCAAATAGCTAAAATACGTATTTATATATTATACAATTCATTTAATATATTAATAATAAAATATTGGACTACTTTATCATCTGAAAAAAAAGCAATTTGATTTATTGAACGTTCATATTTCACGAACGATTTTCTATTAGTTTTCTTTCTGATATTATTGCTTGCGATTTTGATGAAAAATGTTAAAAATGTATCCTTATGGACACATTATCCAGTAACGCCTTCCACATTCGTCTCTCGAATCTAGCATTATCCATAAATTCCTTTAAGTGCGACATCTACTGCTTTATCCATTGTAGATATAAGATAGCCACAATACGCCTCCTCTATAAAACGAAAAATAGCATTAAAATCTGTAAGATCAGACAATAGTTTCTTATTTGATTTAAAGAAGTGACCCTAAACAAATATTAACAGATAATAATAACCCTTAATCTTGTTCATTAATATATAAGGCTTAATAAAAAATGTTGGTTTTGAGACGTAATTTTGTACATAAATCTACAGAATTATATCATATTTAGTACAACTTTACAGATGTTAAATAAATTTAGCACTATTAAAATATTTTAGTTGAGTTTTAAATTATACAGCAATCATTTTAATAGTATTTTATCTAAGTATTAAGAAGACGTTTGTTATTAATAATAATACATAGTAATAATAGTAAAGTATCATGTTAGATGTTTATTTAGTAAACTATGTTGTTTTCTTCTTATGGCCTTAGATAAGATCTTTTATTCTTTTGATAATATCATATTTGATTATAAAATAATAGTAGAAGTTGCTCTTGAATGCTGTGAAATTTTAATATTATTGTCAGTTGACTTTTATTATGTATTAGGTTATGTTGTTCATTGATTTTAATATTTAAAACGATTAGTTAATGCGACAATAAAACATATTGAACTATTGATATTTTAATAAAAATAAATAATGTTTCGACGCCGGAACAGTTAATAATGCTTTATTTTTATTAAACATAAATAAAATACCACATATACCGAAACGTAACTGCCGTTAAAAGTCGGTGACTTTTTGCTGGAGTGTCGAATTGAATTATTGCCGACTGTAATCTGTCGTGATGTGGTATTGTCATGATACTGGACTATTCGCTGATGTGTCTCCTTATGGTTAAATCTCTTCTGTGACCAAGTTTCACATATTTTATATGGCGAATCGCAGGTGAGGATGTTGGTAGGCCAATTGCATCGCTTCCTCCCCCCCTCTCTCTCTCTCTCTCTGCCTCTCCGTCTGCCTTTCTGTGACCAAGTTTCGCATATTTTATATGGCGAATCGCAGGTGAAGATATTGGTAGGCTAATTGCATCGCTTCTTAGCCAGACGTACGAAATGTGTTTACGTTTTAACCGCTTCCCGGGCAATTTTTTTCAAATTTTTGTAAAAACATATATTTTTTTCATAATAATTTATAGTACATAATTAAAATATAACGTAAAAAATATTTTTTTATTTTTGTTATATACATATGTATTAACTAATTATTTAATATTTTTATTTAAAAAAATATGTGTATAAAAAATGACCGAAGTCGCTCATAAACTAACATAAACGCATGCTCGGTATCGGATTTCTTCATATAATGATATTATTTTTTCAATACAATTTATCACGCATATGTGCGCTCGCCTAAAATGCTACAATTTTTTGCACTTTGAGAAACAGTTAAAAGTATAACTTCCAGATGGCCATTTTGGAGATCGTTAACAATGGTGTAAAAATAACAATAGTCCTTTTGTGCAGAGTGGAACACATACTTTTCACACAAATAGTATTTTTTCTGTGTTGATAGGCGGTCCGTTAAATATTATTAATTTTTAACGCAATTGTTCTCATATATTGTTAGGTCTTACTTATTTTTTTTTCATTTGTTAGAACTAGTCGTAAGAATGACCTCTAAATTGATTATGCAAGTGGTTGAAACCCCCCCACAAATGTTATTAAATAAAAAGTTATTCTAGCTTCATGCTATCTTTGAAACTGGATCGAAAATCTTCGCCATGAAGATAAGTAAATCAACCACAACCATCTTAAATAATATTTATTTACACACTAAAGATATGATGTTATTTCCAATATTGTCTTTTAATACCTATTTCTATGCTAATATTAAAAAATGTTTTCCGTGTGCGTGTGTCGTATGTTTGATTGTTTTTTGTCATATTTAACTTTTGATCGTATTTGTTTGCAATTTTATATACAAACATCGCACAAGATGGATCCAGAGTTTGCTTCGTAAATATATTTACCGAATCATATAATATTCCGATTCAAGTAACCAAACGCACAGCAACTTTTGAAAGACTCGAAAGTTTTGCTTTCGCATTTTCGCTCAATTGAAATTGAGTCGTAAATAACAGTCACGACGAAAATTGCTCGCTATAATATTATAAATTCTATACATAATATTATAATATATAATAAAATACAACTGGTGCTCGGATTCTTTGTAAAATAATATTATACCTGAAGTACGATAAATTTAAAGGCGATTTATGTTTTTTAAGAACATAAAAGTAATTATATTTTAAGTAATAATATTTGAGTTCAATGATGGCAATGGTTATTTTTATATATCCTTTCAATTTACTATGATTTTTAGGATGTAATCGTAGATTAAATCCATTTAATAACAATGACATTTCGCATTTTAGTCCAATGGTTTATATTACAGCTTATATTTATTATTTTGTTATTTACAAGCTTAAGTTTATATTTAAAACTATAAATCATAAAAAAATGGCATTAAATTCGTGTCATTTGTGTACTCGTTGTTTTAAAATCGACTTGGATAATTATTTGAAGTGACACATATTTTATATTGGTTTTTAATTAGAGCTTATTCATCTTATTACGTGATTCTGTTATTTTTTTATTAATGGAAAGTTAGCTTTATTTAATTATACTCAGCAAGACAATACGCACGATTTGCAGGTGCACGCGTGGATTAAAGGTTAGTTTGTTCTAGCAGTTTATCTTTATCTGCTCATTTTTACTTTATTATCATATGACGCGTTTTGCGAAAATTCCGTTGCACGTTTGTTTTTATAAATATATTTTCGAGAATATTCATTGTACGATTCACCAGCTTCTATTGGTCTAAAAAAGGAACAATTAGAAGGAGCTTTATCTTCTCTCATTGGATGAGATTTTTTTGTATGTAAGCCAATTCTTGATGTTGGCAATCGAGCGGTACTCCGGCTTCATTCTTTGGATTTTGCAAATGCAGTCAACAGAAAGCAGCCGCAATAATCTACGCGGTCCAGGTTTGCTTTATTTAATCCTATAATATTATTGAATATTATAATAGCACACATAATTTTAAAACTATTGCAACAATTAACACAATAATTGTGTAGTATTTTCCTGATTCTTAACCCAATATGTTAATTTTCCTAATTAAATCAAGAGTTTTTCAAAATTTACGATCCGAGTCGAGTCGTTCAAATTTAACTGCGAAATTAGAACTCGGCCAATACGCGCTCATGGGCTGGGACCATAAAATACTTTACTCGTAAAAAAACAACACAAACGTAAAGAACGAAACAGGAAACAAAAAATAACGCAGCAGCAGAGCAACTATGAAATTTTACTATCGCGGAAATCTTTGTTCTCGTAAAAGAACGGCGGAATAGCGCAGAATAGAGAATAAGACATCGGACGGACGGGCGAGAAGCACGAGAAGAATGGAAATTATTTATATCGCACGTGAGACTTTGGAAAATTTTATCACTAGACACAAAAGACTGAAAATATTGCCTGAATGCCTTTCGTTAAGTTGTGAACGAATCGGCGTTTTAGAATTTCAGTAGACGTAATTTACGTCGAAGTTATTGTGTGAACTTTTTGATGTGTAACATTTTTGCACTTTAGACAACAATAAATTGCCGGAAAATTGACGGGTTACTATTGTCACGAAAAAGAGTCACGGTTAATTGTTTAATTTGTTTAAAACTTATATTTTGTGCTTGTATACATTTAAAGTTATAATTAGTATCGTAACTAAAGTTTATATGTATTTATATATCATATGAAATATAATTGGTTCATAGTAAATAATATCATTTAGAAAGTTTTAATTAATATTATTATCAGTATTTCATAATATTGCTGTGTCTTATAAAAATCATATGCATTTTTTCTTTACATGTTATTTTTAATAGTGAAATATCAGATTTTAGCGATGCGATTCGAGCAGCACGTATTGCATCATTCTTTCCACAACTACTGATAGTCTATGATTCTTCTTGTAGTTAAGACACGCCTTTTGAGTTATAATTTGAGAAACAAAAACATCACACAATTGTATTTTCGTGCGACATATATGACTTTCTTCTTGTGGCTCGGCTCTAGCACGCGCGAATGTATGTGTGTAAAAATTGGAAGCCCTGACGTTCACTGTTATAAATATATTTTATATATAATATTTCCACATCGCGACGGTTTGGTTCTTGAACGAAAGTTACCAATTGCCGATGAAATTGTATCCTTGTGGACTGGAAGTGAATGGTGAAAGTGAAATGGTGAAGTGAAAGAAGCTAACCTCCGAAGAACCAATAGGATAAAAAGAGGCTGAGAAACCCTTACATCAATTGAGATTAGGGATATATATAAAATGTGGGAAACAGTGCAAAATTTCGTGGAAAAGCATTAACTGAATAAAGCTGTAGAAGTGCGAGCTCTGAATCTATTCAATTACAATGCAATTTAACATTTTTACTAAATCCTCAAAGAGGGGCAAATGTGTCAGTAGATATATTCTTAATTGAAGTTCCACGAAAAATATTTTATTGAGCTATCAGTGATACACAGCAGTGATTCCAATATATTTAATAAATTCAAATATTTTATAATAAATAAAAATAATAAAATACACTTCTATTTTGTATTAATTAATTTAATATCATTATTTTTGAATTTTAGAAAAATCAGTATAAGTTTTCATTATTTCTTATGAAGAAATTTGCTTTGATATACGAGTGTTTAGAAATACATTTCTATTTATTTATTTATTATTTATTTTATTAATTTATTTAGCTTAATAGCTAATCTTTACATCTAACAAATTTAGTAAACATATATAAAAATATATAAAAAATACATAACAGAAAGAAAAAATAAAAATATACAATAATAAAGTCTTAATATTATAATTTATTTCTATATGTACGAAGGTGTTTTTTTATTCCATTTATGAAACCCGTTATATTTTTGCTGCTTCGGATTTCTCTTGTAAGACTATTATATAAATCAAAACCTCCGTACATAATTCCCCTAGCCGTACTTGTTTTCTTATACTTAATTATCTTTAAATTTTCTTTATTTCTAGTATTATATTTATGTACATCTTTATTTCTTATTAAATACTTATTAAAATATTTTGGTAACATATTATTTTCTAACTTATATATAAATACTAAAACATTCATACTCAATATTTCTTGAACATTCAACCATTCTAATCTATCAATCATACTTTTACAATTAGTTAATCTATTTTTATTTAAGATTACTCTCATTGCCCTATTTTGTAAGTTTTGCAACATTTGTTTATCTAATTTATTTAACATATTTAATAGTGTTGCACAATAATTAAAATGGGGCAATATTATACTATTGTAAATTTTTTTTTTGTATTTATACTTAATATATTTCTTAATCTAGATAATAAACCTATTTTTCTACTAATTTTTTTTAATTTGTAATTACAATGTTCTTTAAAATTTAATTTTGTATCAACAATTACTCCTAAATATTTTATATTATCCACTATTTCTATACTAGAGTTATTTATTACTATTTTGGTACTATTATCTAACACATTTTTATAATTAATAAACATACATTTAGTTTTATTCTCATTTAATTTAAGTACATTATTCTTTAACCATATTTCTAATATACTTAATTCATTATTTAAATTATTTACAATTTCTTTAATGTTATCACCTATGCAATACATTAATGTGTCATCCGCAAATAGATGAATTTTACATTTTTTCACGTTATTAACTATATCATTAATATACAAAACAAATAACAATGGTCCCAATTTAGACCCTTGTGGTACTCCATAAGACACT
The DNA here is from genome assembly GCF_051122295.1 of Plectrocnemia conspersa. Classification (NCBI taxonomy): domain Eukaryota; kingdom Metazoa; phylum Arthropoda; class Insecta; order Trichoptera; family Polycentropodidae; genus Plectrocnemia; species Plectrocnemia conspersa. The sequence continues at coordinate 9,197,407 of NW_028277169.1, forward strand.
AATTTCTCTTCAGAATATACATTATTTATTTTAACTTTTTGTTTTCTTTTATATAAGTAATTATTAAACCATCTTAAAACTATATCACTTATACCTATACTCTCCAATTTCTTTAACATTATTTTTCTGTCTATTGTTTCGAAGGCTCTCTTGAAATCCAAGAAAACTGCTCCAATGATTTTGTTTGTATCCTTAGCCAACAGCCAATCATTTATCACTACTTGTAATGCAGTTTCAGTCGAATGCTTTTCTCTGAATCCCGATTGTTGTTCACATATTATGTTTTGAGAAGTAATAAATTCCTTTAATTGTTTGATTACTACTTCTTCTATTATTTTTTCTATACACGGTAGCATGTTGATTGGTCTCATTTCTTCAACTTTTTTACTATTTTTTATTTTAGGTATAGGTACAATAGTAGCAATCTTTAAATTTTCAGGCATTTCTCCTAAGGAGAGTGCTTTATTTATTAAATAATTTAATTTAGTTCCTATTATTTCCCATGTTTCTTTAATTATATTTATATCTAGTTCATCAGTACTAGTTCCTTTTTTAAATTTACATATTATGTTATGAATTTCATCTAATGATACTGATTTAAATTTACTAAATTTTACAATTATTGCTTTATTATTATATTGTACTAAATTACTAATCCTTGGTATTGAATTCACAATTTCTTCTATGCTCTCAATGTAATATGTATTCATTTTTTCTGCTATTATATAAGGATCTTGATATATATTTCCATTAATTTCCATTTTTATTATGTCGTTTTTCTGAGTTGGATTAATTAATTGTTTTATTGATTTCCTCATCTTATTTGGATCATTTTGTATTTCATCTATCAATTTTTCATACCATTTCTTTTTAGCCATTCTTAATACTTTGACTGCCATATTTCTACATTGTGTGTATGTTTTCCATTTTTCATTAAAGACTTTATATTCTATTTGTTCTGTTTTTAATATTTGAAAAATTTTGTATGACTCATCTCTTTTCTTTATAGCATTTTTAACATCATCATTAAACCACGGTTTTGGGTTGTAACGATATTCCTTTTTAAAATTATATTGACTTTTTGTTTTACAATCTACTATATTCTTATAAATTTTGTTCCATATCATGTTAACATCAATATTATCTACATTCCAGTCACATTTTTGTAATTCTAATCTTAATTTATTAAAATTAATTTTTTTAATATCAATTTTATTTGTTTTTTTAACCTTAAGTTCATTATGTTTTTCTATATAAATATATACAATAGAATGGTCAGTTATTTCTGAAACAAATTATGCTCTTAATCGAGGATTCACTGTTTATGTATTATATTTAATCAAAACTGCATAAAACATTTAAAGCTACTTTAATGCCTGCACTACACTCTCTTGAAGTTGTCCGAACCGAAGTTACAACTGAAGTCAGCCGAGACATACTACTTCGCGTATGCGACTACACTGTCACAAATTTCATATGCTGTCCGGACGGCGGATTCTGTCACGTACAGCCAGCATATTTGCGCGCGATTGAAAAATGTGCCAAATAATCGCAATTTTTAAATTGTCATATTATTAAAATTACGCTACTGATAACTATAAAAGTTTATGTGGGCACTCACCAATACAATATCAGTGAAAACTTTTCGGTCGTAAATTTTCAATTACCCAAAATCTTTGTCGGCTTTTGCAAAATGCCATATGGCAAAAAAATGATACTTCAGAATACGAACACCACATCTGTGACTATCCTAGAATTTGTCGCCATCGATTTTAAATAAGAATTCGTTCTGGTGTGACATTTATATAAACCGATCTCGGAAAATACATACGGATATTCGAAACGATTTTTTTAACAAAATCAAGTACCACTAAATATTTTTTAATTATTTAATTTTATATGAAAAAAAATACAATAACGATATCTGTTAGAAGAATATACTATCAAAAATATAATTAATCCCTTTTGGTGCCCTAAAATATTCAAAGTTGTTGAAGTCCCCGATAAGCATGTGGTATTATAAATTGACCACGTGACCACGATGCAGCGCTTGACATGCGTGTTAATAGGACGCATACGCGCATACTGAAATTGAACCGAGTTACTCGTTCTATCTCAGTTTGCGAAACACCATATCATTATCTCTCTCACTCTCGTCACTGTCTCTCTCACTCAACACGCAGTATCTCACGGCTCGCGCTCGAAAGAGCAGCTCCAACTTCGGTCTCTTTGACTCGGAAATATGCCGACAATGTTCGGAAGCGCTCGAAGCGTGCCAAGTCGACTGAATTACCCCCACTTTACCTCCTGTTCTCGGTAACCTCGGACAACTTCCGAGAGATTTTAGAGCGGGCAGAACCGAACTCGACCGAAGTAACCCACTATATTCTCCGTCCTTTGCCAAAACCTTGGCCAAATTCCAGAGAGTGTAATTCAGGCATAACGTTTGACCTTAAACTATAATATATAATTAAATTTCTACTGACTATTGTGTTACTATAATATATTCACTGAATAATTTTTTTTTATTGATATTGAATCAAATTTAAATTACCTGTAAAACAATAATTGATATTATAATTAAACTATATTGCTACAAATTAAGATTTAAATAGCTTTTAACCGTCGTATCTAAAGAGCCAATTTCACGGTTAAAACTATGTGTTTTTACGCCCACATCATCACGTCTGGGCCGTTGAACTGAATATATTGTTCTAATATACATATTAACAAGATGATGCTTCTTCCCTGAAGAAAAAATTCAATTAGAGTATTTAAATCTAGCTTCAATTATTATAACTGTTATATAATACACACATTGAATGACCTGCGTGTTTCTATTACGAAATATAGATATTGAAAGTATGTTATAAAACATTAAGTATAGATCAAGTATTCGTGTCACGTTAATATTAAAAATCAAACAGGTGTGTAAATCATAGTATGCCTACCGCAAATATTTGCAATAATTTCAATAGGCCTATCGATTATGTATTCAACGTTGGCGTGCCTTTTTAACGACACCGTTGATTGATAGTAAATTAGTGTTTTCAGGTCAGTTTTTTCACACACTTGCCAATAGCCGGTTAACAGTTTTACTATGATCAATTGATAACTCGATTTAACTGCGAATGTAATTTGTATCTGCATAGTCGCAATTTTTTTTTTATTGAATATTTATAGTCAGTAGGTCAGGGTTTTTTATTGAATTCTATGGGCATTGAAAAGGCATTTCATATGGTGCATCATCTTAATAGTACTTTCACTGTTCCACGATGACTATCATCTCGTAACGGTTTTATCTTATCTATTATTAATGTGATCACATAATTTAGTGTGTATCTTTTTTATAAATAAACACTGCACTCTTAAGCATTCTTGATAGTGCGTTTATGTAAATATTCATGTAAACATTATCTGTATAGCACGCACTTTTATTATCAAGGTGGTTCTAATCGCTTTTTAACTTATACAATTTTATAAATTAATGTTTAGCCTTCTTTCTATTATTATTGTATAGATCATTTTTCCAACATAAATATGAAAATTGAGTCACGTTATTAATTGATTTCAAAGGTTTTTATTTAAGTCAATTTTCAATAAGATATGGTTAGTTTTAAATGATGACTTAAGAAATTGTTTATTAAAATATGTAAATATTATATTAAATAAACACTAGTAATAACTACTTATTGAATTTTGTAGTTTGTACTTAAATCTATGTAGTGTTTGCTTTGTAGCCATTGTCATAAATTAATGTATAGCATGAAAGAGTTTTTGACACTTTCGCTTTTTCGCAAACAATTTTTTGCTCGGCTCCGTTTGTGTTTAAATTTGTTTGCAAATTATTGTATTGTATTGTACTTTATTGCATTTTTAATTTTTTTTCTTAAGTTCTTTCAGCCCTTTTTATACATATAATACAATAAATAAAAGGAGCGGAACATTGCCTTCAAAAGCGCCTACTTTCTAGGTAGTATCCAAAAGGACAGATTGTAGTTTTTTGACGCGGCTCTATTTTTTGCAAATTATTGTTGACTTTATTGCTTTTTGAACGTTTAAAAAATATGTGACACGAGTGGAAATATTCAAAGACTATAAATTTAGGTATTGGATCTAAAGATTCAGATGAAAAACCTAAGAGAGAAGCAATGAAATAACGAAAAATTAAGCTGAATCATATAAATTTAATTTTTTTGTAGATTGTATTATCAGTAATTTGACAACTAGATTTAATGCAGCAAAATAAATAAATAATAAATTCAGTTTCATGTGGTTATTCCTAAAAAAATTCTAGAAAAACAGTATCGAATCTATCCCGAAACTATTTTTTAAAATATGTCATTTCAGTAAAATCATATTGGAATACATTTTCACTAGTAGATATATATTTTTACCAGTGAAATTATATGATTTGAACTTTTCTATATATATTTAAATGCTTATTATTATTTATTTACATCTGATGTATAAATGAGTATTTTTTGGTAAAGTTATATTTTCACTAGTAAAGATAAAAAAGAGGCACCTTTGAAAGCGATACCATAACACGTATCAATTTTATTGTTAACGTAATGTATCATTATTATGATAAATAAAAATAAACCGCGATGGTATTGTATATAATTGTTAGTGAATGTGTATTTTTTGGTAAAGTTATATTTTCACTAGTAAAGTACAAATACATTCTCACCAATAGATAGGAAAAAAATTATTTAACTGATAAGCGCTAATTTACTACTCTAAAATGTCTATGAAACTCAATTTGAGAGTTGCGAATCGTCCATTTGCTGTACAAACCCAAACCTAACCTAATGAAAGTTTTAAAACTAACTATAGTTTTAGAACTTTTATTAGGTCAAGTGCAAAATACAAACTAAGCCAATTCATCTCTCAATAATTACATACAGACATTGCATCTCCATAGCTTGTCTGCATTTCGATATTACCCTATGTTTTAAAAAATGATAGATAACCTTACAGATATTGCCATGGATAATATAAGAGGGCTGATTAAAGTATATTCAAACCGAATTTTGGTCAATAGGAGAGCGCTAAAATAATTATCTCTTCTCAGGATGAAAAAATTCACGTCAAAAGCAATAAAATCGTGTCGTCGCCGTCGTAGTGGGAACGCTCGGTAACGAGCGTTCCCACTGCGACGGCGCCGACACGATTTTATTGCTTTTGACGTGAATTTTTGCATCCTGAGAAGAGATAATTGTTTTTTGCGCTCTCTTATTGGGCAAAATTTGGTTTAAATGTGCTTTATTCGATTCTCACTCGTAATATTGTCATAAAAAGTTTTTAGCGTTTTAATCGCGATGACACGATTTTATTGATTTTCACTATTCACTATATGGCAACACATTACTTATTTTAATAGTACATTCTAGTACAATTTAGTTGCTAACTGAAAAAATTACATTGCATTATTTTACAATTTAAATTATTTTTTTAAAAAAATACATTTGACGCAAATTTTTCAAATACATTTTTTATTAAATATACTTATTGCTAGCTTATTGCTAATATTTAAAACATATGTTTAGTGAAGCACATTTGTGGACTATTTTTAAATCTATTAAAATATATCTGAATGGAGATAAAAATGTACAAATAGTAGAAAGAATTTCGTGTATGTAATACACACTTTTATTTTCACTTCGCCAGCCATCCCTATCATAAAAAGTGACCGGCGGTAAGCCGCGGTAGCGTGGTCATTTCTCTGTACATAATTACTGGGTACTAAGTACCGTTAGACTTGCCTAAGATAAATCAAATTTATTCCTTTTATTAACATTTAAGTCAGTTGTTTAACGCAGTAGTTATAGTTAATAGTATTTAAATTTAAACTAAATGTTTTTATTTTAATGTAGCTAATAATCGAAAATATTCAAAACAAAAACAGTTTTTTCACATACTGGATAGTACATATATGTAAAATTCGTTTATATAACGAATGGCTCAAAGTTCATTATTAAATAAATATTTGGAAAGTGACTTCTTAGGCTGGCTTTGGAAGCAACAAATTTAGGAATGAATCTTATAATAAAAATGTGACATATTATCCCTAAATATACGGTTAAGTAGATGCTTGATCTAAATAGTACATATATATTATTAGATCCCAACAACGCAGTACAAAAAAAGTTTCGTCTTCGTCTCCCGATTTTTTCTCTAGCTAAATGGTGAATCATAATAAATTTAGTTCAATTTTTTTCTAGAAGAAAATCGACGATATTAAAAAAAAATTAATTTCACATTGTAATATGCTTTAAAAATAAAACGATTCAATATTTATTTATAAATTAAATCCACTCTTATTAAGCTAAGCAGAAAATATGACATCATACCACTAAAATAAATTAAACGTGGCAACACAGTATAAATATAATAATATTTAGAATTTTAATAATAATATATTCCAGACATCTGTCCTTTGCCAGTTGTTTCGAATATTTTAAATTCTTAAGTTAGAGACCGGTATTTATCATTGTTATCGCAGGTATCTCCATGCTTAAATTATTTTAAGCTGTTATTGATACATTTAATTGCTCTTCAAGAAACATTTCAGCATGGGATATATTTAGTTCCATACAATCCTCAATTGATTTAAAATTATTTTCGCAGCTTCCGAAGAGTCTGTTTAATATTTCTCAGATACAAGATTAAAAAATGTATCCTCTTGTTGATTGAATACACTAGGGTTTTGAAGAAACTTATTTAATGGCACAATTTTATTTTTTATTCTTTGGTTTAATTAATTTAAAATTTCATAAAGAAGCTACATATTTATTTAATTGTTCTCTGCAGATAGCAATGTTAAATCTTTTGTGTTCAAAAATTTGATAGTTATTTGAATGGGTTTCAATGCTATCATGAACATTTCAACAGTTTCAACAAATTCTACATAATACATATCATCGATATTCAGATCAAGTACCACTCTTAAAACTGAAGTTTATGTTTTAAAAAATCGCTCAATCATTATATCCTTTGCATTCCACCAAAATTAGTGTAAGCTTTGCAAAAAATTTCACTAGGATATTTCGGTGAAAATTAAAATTGAATTTACCATGTTCGAAATTTTTGTATGATATGCTTATTATAGTTTTTCTAAATATCATCGATTTTCTTCTCGATAAAAATGAGCTAAATTAATACTTTTATTATATAGACGCCCATTTATTAATATGTACTATTTAGCTCAGGCATCTACTTAACCATATATTTAGGGATAATATGTCACATTTTTATTATAAGATTCATCTTTAAACTGGTTGCTTTCAAAGTCAGCCTAAGTAGTCACTTTCCAAATAATTTTATTGCAGTTACAATAGTTTTTTTTTTAATGTAATTAATATTTATTATAATTACTGCGTTTAACAAAGAAAACAATTGACCGTCTGATTAAATTACTGAACATAACCGAACAAAATTACTAACTCAATAAATACAGGTCTTTAATATTAACTGTAATTTTTAACTCGAATAATATTATTCATGATGTATACAGCTAGTTTAAATTTGCCACATACATTTTTTATAGCATACATTATCAATCATTGAGTTCAATAATTGAGTGTCTAGAACACGCAAAACCTAATATTGAATTGCATTTTACATTGATGTATTCGTTCAAGTGCAAATTTACGGTAATATTATATGATTACTATTATGGATCACGACTAGAATATTATATATGCATACGTACTATAATATAAATTTACATTTATTGCTTTTTAATTCAATTTTTTTATTGAATATTTTGTGGAGTAACGTATGTATTTTTGTACGTTCGAGTCACGTTCCAGAGAAATTGTCCGTCTAGCAATTTATTTTCGTGAACGCTTAACTTACAAGGGTTAAATGAAAAAGCGTTGAGTTGAACAAAGTTAGATAAAATATTACGTTACACAAGATTTTAATTTAATACGCAGCAACTGATTTCCGCGAAGTGGTCTGAAAAATATGAATACTCTTCCGTGCATAAAACATATCGTATTTTTCAGAGAGAATATTTTTTTATAATATATATATGATCAAAATAAGTCCCAATGGATTTCAGGCGTGTGTTCTATATTTATTTATAGTAGGAATGTTGCTATTTGTATTATAAATATACTGTTTTTATTTGCATCAATGTTTTTATATTAATCATAATTATTTAATAAATAAATTATATTTGCAATATACATATGTAAGAGTCGCATATAAAGAAAAATTCAGTTCAGTTAACTCGCAAGGTAAACATACGTTCTTTTCTCAAGTGACCTGACATAAAAATCTTCGGAAAACCACATAGTAGATACTAAAACATAAATACAGTAATACATTTATCAAATACGAAATCAATCATTTATTTATTATACATAAAAAATGGATCTAGTCTGAAAATGATAGTTATGTTTCAAAATTAATTTATTTTAATGAAAATATAATAAATTATATTCTATTTCTTAAACATCATATAAAACATGAATCATAGATTATTTAAAATAATTATTATTATTTTAGCAAGTTTTAATGGACCAACAATATGGTTTTCGTCTCGCCCGTTCCACTACCACTAATCTTCTGTCTTTCATCAAAACAGTGACAAAATCTCTTGAAATATAAATACAAATATAAGTCGTATATATTGATTTTTAAAAAGCCTAGGAGTATATTTGTCATTAATTATTATTAAAAAAAATCTGACCTTGACTGGTCAGATTTTTTCGATTATTTCAGATTTAATAACTAACTCAATTATTTCATATTTTTTCCTGTTATTTACAACTGAAACTATATTATTTTAACAAAGTTATTTGTAGATATTGCTAATAGCACCTTGAGCGGTATCGCCGTACATGTACGGCGGTCGATCTTTTACTGTTTTATAGTACCTCATATAGCTATATATATATTTACATATATAACTGAATAAACATAAAATAAAAAACATTATATTTTTATAATATTATTTTAACTTTAATTTGATGTAAATGGTTTTTATGAAAAATAAAATTAATAATTTAAAGAGTATGTAAATGAACATAACAAAAAATATGGTATATTAATTTTATAAAATAAATATTAATAGCTTCTAAATTAATAAAAAAAATTTCACAAAAAATATATTATATATATATATGTAAAATAAATTAACAAAATTTAATATTAGAAAAGTGTTAACACACTAATAGAAAAAATAGTTAAATATATCAAATCAATTGAGGTTGAGAAAAAGTGTTTTTTTTTCTATAATTGACTATAAATGCAATATAAATAAATAACAATATTGAAAAATACGTAAAATTAACTCACTTCCAGATGCTTACTAACAAATTAAGTTTATTTAAATAAGCTCACTACTCAAAGGATTAAATATAGCAACGATTTAAATATGCACGAACTCAAATGTAAAATTCATAGCTTTATGTTTGTAGTCTTGCCACTTCCACAAAGCATTAAAACTGCAACTCTACTTAATATTCTATAGACTTTCCATGACTTTTGATTAAGTGAGTCATATCCGTATTTCTTTGCATATTCCATACTTTTCACGTTTCTGCTGATTCAAAATATTCCATACTATTCACGTTTCTGCTGATATATTATTATTTTTATTAAAAAAATACAGGTGATTGTTTCAGAAGGTAGACCGAATTGATTATTTTTTAGACCGTCGCGGGTCTGAAATTAATCGGGGGGTGGTTGGCGTAATCAGCAACACATTATTATTTTTCTTAAAATTCAATATAGTTCAGAAGTAAAAGTAATTAAAAAGGAAGGAATTGAATCGAGCATTCCCACTTTATAATGAGCACCGCAGGCATTTTTTTTTAATAAATATTTTTAAAATTACTTTAATGTCATCATAAAAAAATTTTTATGTTGTAAGCAGGTTCTAAATTTAGAAGATTTTTTTGTGATATACTCTTATGTAATCATGATAATCACATCATAATTAGCGCTACATGATTTTTTTTTAACATACTTATAATATCAGAAAATGCATTTATAATAAATAAAAAAAACCCAACTCTCTGGTATTTTTTTTATATTAATAAAAAAGCAGTTAATAAATTTTTCTTTAACATTCATTAATAAAACAATACATATTTGGTCACTATGATATAACAGGTTTCCTTAATTCGTCATAGTGGGTTAATAACACAATAAAAGATAAAAAATAAAAAATAGTAAAATAGCAAAAACAACATTGCAAAAACGCAATAAAAACATAGGGCACGTGCTCTTGTTTATAAACTAAATACAAGGTCATTTAAAACATAAAAATAGGGAAAAAGTTAGATTTGTTGATTTAGTTAAATTCGCAAAATACAGTTGAAAGAACCTAACCTCAAATTTTGTATGGGTGACTAGTGTTCCTATAACGGAGTCCCAATCTCTACACTATAGGAAGGTCGACTGTATTTTTTTTGTTGCTTGATTTTTGTATTTTTCAAATCATTTTAAGCAGCATAGAAATCTAAAATTGACATATTTAAAAAAAAAATTGTCACTTTGTAATACTAATAATTTTAAATGAATTTTTAGTACAGTTTTTCCACTTCGAATGAAAATAGTGAACCATGCAATAATAAATAATTCTTAATGTCTTCAAAATTTTGCAATTAGCGGTCAAATTCCCCATGGTCTGAAATAATTAAACCATAATTTTCCAAATCTGATACAGAAATTTCAGTCACAATTTTCTTTATTAAGAAAGTGATTTTTCGTTTTCAAATATTTTTAGAGAAGAGAAACAATTGAATACTATATAGTATATATTTTCCTTGTAATTTAATATTTAATTTATTTAAACTATTTAGAATATTCACTAAAAAATTAAAACTTCAGCCGAGGAGTCTGTTTCAGTTCAGGAAAATTATTAATTTTCTCTTTCACGTCTCAGACTCAACCACATGTGAGTAATATGAAATCTGTATATATTCAGATTCAGAAATCATCTAAAATTTATACAAATCAGTCTTAATTTCCACTACATAAAAAAATATTTTCGGGATAGATTCGAGGCTTTTTTCTAAATTTTTTTTAGGAATAATCACATGAAACTGAATTTATTATTTATTTATTTTGCTACATTAAATCTAGTTGTCAAATTATCGATAATACGATCTACAAAAACATTAAATTTATATATTTTCTTTGCTTCTTCCTTAGGTACTCGATCTGTATTTTTAGATTCAATACCTAAATTAACTGCTACCGATTTACGTTCATTGAATATTTCCTATTATGTCTAATTTTTTTTAAACATTTAAAACGCAGCAAAATCAAAAATAATTTGAGAACAAATTTTAACACAAATGCAGCCGCGTCATAAAACTACAATCTGTCTCTTTGAATCATAGTGTTTATAGTGAAAGTACTCCCTAGAAAGTGGGTGCTTTTGAAGGCAATGCTCCTTTTATTTATTGTATGTAGGGATTCCAATTATTGACAACATCGTTATATTTCGTGTACAAACTTGCGCGAGTTGCACGTGTCATCTGTGAATCTTTGAGGCTGTGAGTCTAAACGTGCTTTTTCAGCAGCAGGCTGCTTAGGAACCAAAATCAGATTAAGGCTAAATGATAAAACACTTGATGCTTTGATGTTACTTCGTGAGTTTTATTCAAAATAATGTTTTCAATTAATTGTGTCTATGAATGTACATAGAATGTACATACATAGTCAAAAGTTCATTTTTTTCTTCTCAAATAAATATATAAGACCTTCCCTTTTTTATTTTTATTATATTATTTTCTATTTTAAGTCCAAGACTAAAATTATACGTACTTTATACATTGTACGTTATAAAAAACAGATGTAAAAATATATTGTATTATTCATTTTAAATTATTTTTATCGATAAAATAACATGAAAATTATCCCGGGACTGGTCCCGGGATCCCGGGATCGACTAATTGCAATACCGAAATCCCGGGATCAAAATTTTGGCCCGGGATTGGAATCCCTAATTGTATGTATAGCTGAAGGAACTTATACCTGAAGTACGTCAGTACATACATCTCAAACAACACTAGTTTTGTTCATATTTATTATTTGAGGTCGGTTTTTACGTTTTTTATATATGATTTTTTCCAGAGTCGGGTTTCTCAAGGAGAACAAGCCCCGGGAATTCATCCTGACCTGATTACAACATACCTTAAGTTATATTATTAAATGCAAAAATAGATTCAAATGGAACTTTTTTTCGATGAATCAATGAGCTGTAAAAACTCGACCATGTCAGGCCATTAGCGTCATAGATTTATGTTGTTTTTTTTGTCTACATAATAAAGTTCAATTAAATATGAATGGCGTGTCTTTAAGATCAACATCTTGGAACGCACTATAAATACAACGTTTCGGATATAAATAACGCAGCGCTTTCTAAATACAAAATTAGCGCTCGGCAATTCTGTATTAAATCATCCTTTTGATATTCTCTTAGTCACGTAATGTGTACCTTTGTGTCGTTGTCTATTGTTTTTACCAACACAATTTGTATTCCTCTATTGTGAGCGGGCGGTGTGTGTTATTATATTTTTAACCCATTCACGGCCATTGTGACGGCGCTTCAACACTTTCGCGTTTGTTTGCTTTTCATGCAGATTCGCACATACACATAAGAGGAGCCTTATCTGGACAAAGGAAAATAAGGGTGCGATGATAATGGATGTACGCTGGGGTAGCTCTTGACCAGCAACAGTTGGCGAGGGAAAGAATGCGCAAATGATGGAATAATTCTTTCATTAAACAACCAGGGATAGCACGAACAATAACAGCATGCACATTGTACGTTTAACAAAAACGTCATTGAAATAGCTATTACTCATTTATATGTACTCACAACTGTAGTTATCGCCAAGTTCGTTATTTATATTAAATAAAATTGTACAAAAACAGATTTTTGAAGAATGAACTTAATATAAGTAATGATACATAAATTTATATGTTAAGTAGGTTCTGATTAATTGTTTGTATAATAAGATTGTATTTTTGGTGATAAGCGCGCTTTTTTAATAAATATCGGTCTGAGGGTCGCAATGGCAGCAAACTCTTTAGAGCGAAGTCGAAATAGTGTGGAGTTTTAAATATTTTGTAGACTACTGAAATCTTCTGGATGATCCGCTGAGGTCTCTCTTATGTTTATTGTTGTTGTTTGTTCTCGGTCTCGGTCTGGTTCCCTATCGTCTTGATTTGTGTAATCGTCTGCTTTCAATGCGTGTTCTTGTCTCTGATCCTCTCAAACGACGGTCAAACGCTTACTTTTATTGTAAATATTAATAAAATATACATTAAAACGAAAAAGTATACATCTTAAAAACAATTTTATTTTAAAACTATTAACTCAAATTACAATTAATTTATATGTAGTACTACGTAAATATTATATGACATGTTCTCTATCGTACCAAAAAGTCTTTTCGTCAACTTCTTTGTAACGTATACGTTTGAACTGATATTCAAAACCTGCTATATTTCTCTAATAATCAACATTTTTCTGAGACCACTGATAAAAATCCATAAATTTGAATCACTTCTGATGACATACCTTGGCAAAATTATTGATCCTATCGCTTTCGTTTAATGTTTTATGAGTAACATACTAAACGTTAAAGGGAAAAAATATATGAAGCTTTTATAAACCACTTTAAAATTTGTTCCAATTCATTAGATAGACGATTCTTCAGTTCAAAAATAACATGTATAATATCTTTTTCTGGAACATTTTTGTGAATTGTATTTGGTCAAGAGATTACATTTTTAAGGCTTAATAACCCTGTGACTTTACAGTAAGTAAAACGCAGGTGGAATCTAGTTATTTAATTATATTTACATATGTTATGACAATGTTTTCTCCAAACAGGGGTGGAAAAGCTGGCGGAAGGATGATGTCCATGAAAGATTTATTATTTATGTAATTTTTCTGGTCGTAACGAGGGTTTTTGTGTCGTCTCTTGCTTCTTTGTTGATGAATGATCATTTTGGTCACAGATTTTTAAGAATAAGACCCCACATATTAATCTAAATGCTTTCGAAGATTACGTACAATTTATGTTAACTTGTGAAAATACCGTAGGCAAAGCTTGATGAATTTAAATTTAGATTTTGAAACGAATCAACTAAGTTTTTAATATTTCTTATAGGGAAATTTGCTTTGATATACGAGTGTTTTGATGTACAAGTTTCTGAAATAAATTATGTTACACTGTATATATTAGGTAATCCCGGAATTAATGTCGTTTTTTATTAAAACTCAAACTTATTTTTTTTTTCAATTATTTAATATTTTTTTAATACAAAGTAATTTCTAGTGTTATCTACGACTCTTTGCCATCTTGTTACTAGATCTAAAATTCCTTTCTCATAAAAGGCTTTTGGTTTAGATTCGAAGAACTCCGAAAGACCCGATTTCAGTTTTTGTCGAATTGTCGAATTTTTTGTTCCCTAATTGCGTTTCTAAAAAGCGAAATAAGTGAAAGTTGCTCGGTACCAAGTCCAGAGAATAGGGTGGATGCAATAAAAGATTCCAGCTAAGGTCCTGGATTTTTTTACGGGTAATATCGGCAACATGCGGCTGGGCGTTATCATGCTGAAGAATGACATTACTTTTATTCACAAGAGCAGGTCTAATTTTTTGTAACGTCGTATTTAATTTGTCCATCTGTTCACAATAGAGGGCTGCAGTAACAGTTTGCCCTTGTTTTAAAACATCATAATAAATTACACCTTTCGAATCCCACCACACACACAATAATGCTTTTCGAGGATGTAGTCCTGGTTTTGGTGTTGGAATTGGGGTTTGACTTCGATTTAACCATTGTTTCTATTTTTTTATATCATGATAAAGAACCCATTTTTCGTCTCTGGTGATAAGGTCATGGAGAAACGGGGTAAAATGTTGCTTTTCTTGCAGTATTTTGCATGTGTTGAGGCGTTGAGCTTTGTTGCGTCGGTGAGCGCGCGAGGAACCGAGATACCTTATTTTTTAACTTTTCGCAGTTTCTCAAGATAACGATGGGTGCAACCGTGATGTGCCGACTTTCTTCGATAATTCATCAATGGTCATAATCGGATTTGCTTCGATTTCCGCCTTTAGAGCTGGACTATCCACTAGACTGGGCCGTCCACTTCGAAGCTCGTCCTTCAAATCGAGATTGCCCGTTGGAAATTTTTTGAACCAACTTTGGCACTTTCTTTTGTCCAGTATATCATCGTAAATGTCATAAATGCATTCTGTTGCTTCTGTCGCAGTTTTTTTTTAATGAAACGAAAACAGCATACAGCTTCTTAAATGTGTTTCCGAAGAACACGTCTCTGCCATTGTTTGTAAATGGGGTAGAAAAGATTTTTTTTGTTTAAAAGAAAGGCAAAGGATCACAGAGAAGAAAAAAATTACAGCGCACGTCTTCACTGCTCATCGGACCCAAAAATACTAAGCCAAAGTTGCCTATTAAAAAAACGACATTAATTCCGGGATTACCTAATACAATAATTCTGAGATGAAATTTGTTCTCACATGGCAAATTGGTTATTAAAAGATGAAGGTAATGACTTCAAACTTCTTAGAGAAAAACCAAAAAGCACTTTATTTATTTACGACATTGTATCTTAAGTGAATTTTGTAAAAAGTAATTTGATTACAATGTGCCTATATAGGTATTATATTTTTTTGTCCACAAAGAGTCTGAAATTAAATCAAGCTAATCTAGAAAATGGGAGTTTTACATATTCTTCTTCTTTCTTATTATATTTTCCTCGTTATTTTTGATTTTCATTCCAATACCCGCCGTTGTTAAAATTGTTATCAAGGAATTGATACGCTCGATGTGGCTCAATTATTTGCCTCCAAATACAGAAATGTATAATAAATATTATATTTCATTACCGATACATGAAATTACACTTGGCGATAATAATCTCTAGCGTCGTAAACACAATAAAAATATTACGACCGTATTCTATCTGATCTAATTAAAAGTGAAAATAAAAACAAGCCTGGGTGGAATCAAAAGAAAATTCTCGGTAGCCGTAAGTTTAGATTATGAAACATTTGTTTACATACTATCTATGAGTTATTTTTCTTAAAAAAAAAAAAATTTACGACCGGGATGGGCTTGACGCGTCTGGCCACTGGAAGAAAAGTCCATATATCAAACTTGCACGCGTGCATAAAGTCTTGTTTAGAAAAATCTACATGAGTCCGATGCTAGAATTTGGATAACGGCACAATGTTGATGGCGGCGAAGCCATAAAACGAGCCAATATCATATCAGTATATCATACGAAACGCATAAAATGTAAAATATATAATGCGGTCTGTGTCGCAGAAAGGGCCTTTTTTCGCCCTAGGGGTCGGGCGGTTTGTTTCCTGTCCTAGAAAAAGTTGTACATACCATTGCTTCCCTTAGAATGTCATACTCATGTTAAGGGTGAAAGGCCTAGAAGTAGTAGTTTGTAATAATTAATGGAATTGGAGAATATAAGAAAATTTATATAATACAATATAGTGATATTTCATAATAAAATTCCTTTTAAAATTATTATAATTTATGGTAGTTATTTTATAGCGTCAGGAAAACGCAAGGATGAATAGCATAAATTCTGATAAATGGAATAAGACTGGTATTAAAAAGGGTCGAGTTTTCACGCTATGCAGTGGCGTATAGTGATTATTTATGATCTCAAATTATGTTTGTTTATACAAATATTATTTTCTTCTTACAAAATTACAAACATAAAATTATATAAAAATTCAACAGCTAATAACTAAAAATTAATGTAATAAATAACAGCTGACTAATTAATGTATTTTTTTAGCACAGTTCATTTTTATTTTTGTATGACATGTGGTTTTAATGGAAAAAAATAATAAAAATGTAAATGAAAATAAATATAGTATATATTACATTAATTAAAATCACAGCTTAGGACTACAAATTTTAATTATGGGATGAAAAAATAATAATGTAGAACTTTTGCCATTACAATTTACCTTTTCCTGTTCTAAAAATTCCTATTTATAAGCTGAAGCTTAAAAATGATCTATGGTTGCTT
Source organism: Plectrocnemia conspersa (assembly GCF_051122295.1). Taxonomy (NCBI): domain Eukaryota; kingdom Metazoa; phylum Arthropoda; class Insecta; order Trichoptera; family Polycentropodidae; genus Plectrocnemia; species Plectrocnemia conspersa. The sequence goes on from NW_028277169.1 coordinate 9,214,468, forward strand.
TTAATATATATGTTCATTATTTTTAAAAGCTGTATTTAAATATTTTAATAAAATCGAAATTGTCAAATAATTAATAATTTTGCCATTATTTGTACATAAAAAAAATCGAGACCTTATATTATATATAGGTGTTTTTAATCAACTCTTATGTTGAAATTCTTAAAAAATATTTATAACTGCATGTTTATTATTGATCATATTATATTTTTATTTGTAATAGACTTTGGATTGATTTAAATCTGTGTTTCGAAAAACTTTTAATAGTGGTTTTTTAAAATAAACCGTATTAAAAATATATAACTTTCGTCATTAATAAAATAGTTAACAATAATTTTGCTGTTTAAAAAATCAATTTAGAGCTCGAAACTCGAAATGAATTTAATATATAATATTTATAAATCATACATATACATATATGTATTTGCTAATTAAATATTTTAATAAATCAAAAATGTTGAATTACGGTTATTTTGACGAAAATTCTGAACAATAAAATCGATATTTTGTAGAAAAAAGTAATAATTTAAATCAACGTACAATTTTACATTTAATCAATTTATCTTATCTTTGTGCCAAAACTCACAATTCTAAAGTATAAAAAACAAATGTATAATATCATTAATTCAAGTCACGACTAAAAAAATTGCTCTTTATTTTTTTATTGCAAAATTATTATTTTGCCAAAATACTTTAAAATAACTCATGATATTTATATATTAAAATATATATATACGTGGTATTTATTTTGCTTATTAAAATCTGAATTAAAGCTTATTATTATTTTAATTATGGATTTTTACAATATAAAAATAGCTTTAAATTAAAATATTCGACGAAATTCATTATTTTAACAAAATACTGATTTATAATTAAAATTTGATTTTTATTATTATTATTATAAACATTTTTTATTTATTTAATGCGTGTTATGGGACGCTCTAATGTACTTAAATATTTAAAAAATAAAGTAAAATTATTGATATTTAAGTTATCAAGTAAAAAAATTGCTCTGTATTTTTTACTACAAAATTAAAATTTTTAATTTGTAAAAATATTTTAAAATCATTCGGATTTGCCTATATTTTTAAAATATCATAAGTATGCTACGTAGTATAATTATTATTGTTTTAAATCTAAGTTTAGAGCTTAATATCAATATTATGGATTCTTACAATAAGAAAATAAAGCTTTAAATTAAAATATATTCGACGAAATTCATTGTTTTAGTCAAATATTTATTTATAATTAATTTTAATATTGATAATAATACCTTTTTTATTTATTGCAATCATTTTATAGGAGGCTCTAAAGCACTAAAAATATTTTAAGAAATTATAAATATTAAAGTCGATTGTAGTAAAATTGAAAGTAAAATTGATCTGTATTTTTTACTACAAAATTAAAATTTTTATTTTGGCAAAATATTTAAAATTCATTCAGATTTGCATATATTTTTTAAATATAATAATTTTGATACATAGTATGTATTTTGATGTTTTAAATCCGAGTTTAGAGCTTAATATCTTAATTATAGATTTTCACAATAAAAAAATACTGCATTAAACTAAAAAATATTCGATGAAATTCAGCGTTTTAATGAAATACGTATTTATAATTAAAATTTAATTTTTTTTATTGATAACAATACATTTTTTATTTATTAAAAGCATTTTATGAGAAGCTCTAAAATACTAAAATATTTTAAGAAATAAAGTAAAATTATTAAGAAAAAAAAAATTTGCCCTGTATTAAAAGTTTTATTTGACAAAATATTTAAAAATAATTTACAATTGCATATTTTTTAAATATAATAATTAATATACGTAATATATATTTTTTTGCTTAAATCTGAGTTGAGAGCTTATTATCTTAATTTAAATTATACGTGAAGCTCTAAAGTATTGAAAACATTTTAAGAACCAAAGTAAAATAATCAATAATAAAAGTCATCTAGTAAAAAAATTGCTCAGTATTTTTTTTTTGAAAAACCATAATTTTTTAACTTTCACTTAAAAAAAATACTAAAAATCATTTATATTTACTTGTTAATTATAGATTGTGATAAATAACGATAAGTAATATATGTATATCGCATTGAATTTAATCTGAGCTTAGGAATTCAATTATGCTTTGTCATTAAAATACAAAAACATTAAAAAGCTACAAAAATATTACGTTTTTAGATTTTTATTTATTTTTAAAATTTTATTAATGTATAATACATATTCTTTAATAGGTTTAAATTCATATAATTGTATAAAATAAATATATATTTGTATATATTTTTATATAAGAATTGTAACAAAAAAATTTAGTTTACTCTCACTGAAAAAATGCAAAAATATATACATATAATAAAAATTGATTTTAATATACTATAAAAACTAAACACATAAATAGATTCCTAATAATAATACGATATTAAAAAAATTAACAAAAATTGTAGCGAGTTTATTTTTATTATTTTACTACTATTTTTTTTTTCTATTTTGAAAAATCTTGAAATTATTCTTTAAAATTATATTTAGCAAGTTTTTTAATAAATGACATTTGAGTGTTTGGTGTTAAATAGTAATGAATTTAAATCAGCTTGTTATGTTTAATTAAACTCGATTTATTTATATAACTTTGAAGCAAAACTGTTTTGTTGCCTTATACAACTAACAATATCTACTTACAATTAATGTGCCTTTAACCTGAAAAGCAAGACTCGTATATATTATATTATTATCCGTAATACATACACATTACCCACATTCGTTACTTAAGTTTTCCGATAGTAATTAGTTAAAATTTTACCTCGGGGCTTTCCCGTCAAAAACTTTACGTTTAGACTTAACTAGAACGACTGAATAAGTTATTAGTTCAGTTGTTTGCGTTCGCAATGCTTTTTACTTACATATCGTCATCAAAATTATTAATATAAAATATTAAACAACGTCACGTCACATACTTTTTGTGTCTGAGAACAATTTTTACATATCTTCTCATAAGATTGACCCTTCTTTACAACGTTTGAATATGATGAACGCGTATGGAATTCCAATGTGTACTCTAGGTCTAGAACGCCGGCGGAAGAGGACGATCGTTAATGCCTGTAAATATTACTATATATAGAATGTACATATATAATACGTGTAGAGGTTATCCGAAAAATATCAATGTTTTTCTATTTCTTATTCCACGTATTTAATATAAATAGTACTTTCGTTACATTTATATTTATACTTCAACGTAAAACGTTATTCGTACCTAAATAAATAGGCGTCCATGGATACAATCGGCAAAGTATCGCTTTTATTCCCATCGGTCCATTATTTCCATCTGCTTATTAATTTTACATTTTAACCAAATATCGCGTAGGAAGATTTTCATAGAAAATGATCTGCCGCTATATAGCGTTTAAGTAACCTGAAAGTATTTTTGTTGTTGTTATTAAGTAAATAAATAAATATAATAAAGCATTAAAAGCCTGTAAATACATTAATAAAACCAATCCTTGAAGTTTCGGGATTTTTCGTCAAAAACAATATAAACAAATTTTAAATGTTTGATACACCTGCACCTGTCATGTGCGGGATCGTTTAAGTAATAAATAATAATTTAATGTCTTGTTGGCATTATGTAGTTTACTTCTTTTACTGAGATTTTTTAAATT